>NC_067139.1:30643723-30811223 GCF_903995435.1 Acomys russatus | reverse complement strand
ACACACACACACACACACACACACACACACACACCTAGCAATTTGACTTCAGCAACTTCAACAGCATATCAAAAAGAATATCTACCATGATCTAGTAGAATTCATCTCAGGAACAGAATGCTAGCAATACATCATTAGGATAAAGGACAAAAACCACATGATCATCTTCATAGATGTAGAAAGACCATTCAATATGAATTCAGCATCTGTATTCAAAATTAAACCTCTGGGCAAGTTAGGCATAGAAAGAACACACTTCTAAACTCTGAAGGCTGCATATAACACTGAGTGGGGAAGTCTGAGAGTTTCTGCTACAACCAGGATCAAGGCGAAAAAGTCCACTTTTACCACTCTGGTGCCATTGTGTTTTTGTGTATACGAAGTCATATCATCTACAAATATGAACAATTTAACTTCTTCCTTTCCAATATGGATGCACAATGTTTCTCTTTCTTACCTAGCTGTTCTTGCCATGACTTCTAGCACTATATTATACAACTTCAAAAACTTGTTAGGAGTGCTGGACAGATGGCTCAATGGGTAAAGTTCTCGCCATATTACCACCTACATGGCAGCTCACCATGATCTGTAACTGCATTCCCGGGGGGTCAGACACCCTCTGAGGGCACTGCATGCACATGTTTCACAATCACAGGTGCAGGAAAATAGTCACACGCATAAAAACAATAATAAATGCATCTTCTCAAAATGCACTACAAGTAAACAATTCTGAAAAGAAAGCACATGGATACGAGTGTGAAAAATGTTCAGTCCCACTAATCATCAGAGAAGTGCAAGCTAAAAACCACAATGAGACATTATTCCACCCTGGCTGGACTACCTGTCATCCCACTGACAGAAACAAATGTTGGCAAAGATGTGACAGGGGGACTCTTAGGTTCTAGGTTAGATTATAAGTCTCGACAGCTAGTGTGAAAATGGTATGGAGAAGTCTGTACATACGGCTACCATCTGATCCATCTAATCTATTCCTGGGCATAGTGCCAAAGGACGTATAATCCTTATACCAAAAGGAGACCAGAACTCCTGTGTTTACTACTGTACATATTAGCTAGAGTAGGAAACCAACCCAAATGCCATTGGTGGATAAATACATAAACAAAACAGGGTGTGTGTATAGCATGGCTTACTATTCAGATTAAAAAGAAAAAGAAAAAAGAAAAAGAAATGAGGGAAGGGTAACATGGATGGGAGGAAGACAAGTTAGGGTGGGGAGGGAATTGGAGAGAGTGTATTGTATACGTGTTTGAAATTGGCTAAGAACAAAAGTAATTCTTTAAAAAAGGGATGGAATCTTTTCACTTGCAGCAATCAGGAAGGGGTTGGGAGACTCTGCATTAAGCAAGATAACACAGACACAAGAGACAAATGCCCTTTGTTATGACTCATTTGTGGACATGTGTGAGCCCCAGAAGGTGGCCATGGGATAGTTGTCACTAGGAACTAGGAAGGGTTGGCAGGAAAGAGATGAAATGGTCAACAGGGATGCCAAGGCACATGCATGGGGAGGAGGTAGTTCTCGCTTTTTGTAGCACGGTCACAGTGGCATCCTCGTGGAAGCATTTCCAACTGCAGAATGAATGTAAGTACGAAAAACTCCTGAGCAGTAAAAATGACATTCAAACAGTTGGAGAGGGCTTGTTACCCTATGTTTGAACACTCATCACTATACGCCTGTCTCAAATTACCAAGTACAGATGTGTCATAACAAGAAATGATTGAAACTATCAGGAAAAAAATTTTCACAGTAACTAGCCCTGTGCCTGGATGTCACCCATTCCTTCCCTTTACAACAGGTGAACTGACCGACCTCCTACCCAAACTCAGCCTGTCTCCTACTACCTGAGCTCAGAATTCTTGCCCAGCTAAGGAAACCCCCTCCCACCTCTTCTCCTTTGCTCCCCAATCTCAAATGCTTTGCTCTCTCTGGAATTGTTTTCATCAATGAATCTGTTCCCCTTTTAAACGTTTGAACACAAAAAACCTCCTGACCACCATTACTTCCATGGAAATTTTTCTGTGTCCCTTTGGTTAAGTTGTACTATGCAGTTCTGGAGTGAAAAAACCAATATAGATGTTTAGGTGCAATTAACAGTCAAATAAGTAGGGTATAAGCTTTTTCCTGTCCAGGGTGTACATGGGTCTTGTTGAACCTGTTGAATAACAAAGACCAAGACTCCTTGAAGACTCTTGCCCTAAACCATCTTCAGGCAGGAGTTGGATGCTCCCCCAAAGATTTCCAAATGCCCAGAAATGTTTTTCTACTCTTCCTGGCATTGGGTCTTTTCCTTCCCATCCCCATTTCATTCTGCCCCACTAGAACTTCTACTGCTACTGCCATCCCACTGCTATGGCTCAGTAGGGAAAACGCTTGCTGCATACAAACCTAACGAATGGAGTGAAGATGCTCAGAATGCTCAGGAAGCCTGGGCGCAGTATCACGCACCTGTCTGAAATCCCAGCATATGCTTATGGGAAGATGCAATGTAGCAACTGGAGAAATACCTGTGTTAATCCCCAAGTGCTGGGATTAAAGGTGTGCACCATCATGCCTTGATTCGTTATTTCTCACGTCTCTGTACCCTACTTTCAATTCCCACTCCCTCTTTCAGGTGAACCCTGATTCAATTTTTCCCATGGGCTGGGACACGACATTTGGCCAGCTAGCCTCCATCTGGACATAACAAACATCCCAAAGACATCTTGAGGAACACCCAATCTGATGTCCCACGTTCAGGAAAACTCCATCTACATCACTTCCCATCTCACCTGAAGGAAGTTTCTTTCTTTTAGTTGCAAAACACCCTTGTAAACCTTGTCCTGACATCCCTGCAGCCTCTATTACCAGCACCTCCGTAGTGTGGTCTCTATGGTCTCCTGAAAGATCTCCTTTGCCCCATGTGTATTAGTTCCAAGGTACTCACTGAAAGAATCTGTCATCTATCTATCTATCTATCTATCTATCTATCTATCTATCTATCTATCTTTCTATCTACCTATTCATCCTATTCATCTGTTTACCTGCCTACCCACCCACCTACCTGCCTACCTATTCAGTGCTTGGCATCAAACCTTGGACATGTTCAGGAACCAGCACACTGCCACTTAGCTACATTTCAGCCCTCACAGAGAATTCTTTTTTAAATTTGAGACCTTCATATATACTGTAATGCATTTTAATCATATCTAACCTCTCCCCCTCCAGCTCCTCCCAATGTCTCTCCCAACATTTTCTTCCCTTTCAAAGTCATGTCCTCTTCTATAATTACTTATTGTTCTCTCTCTCTCTCTCTCTCTCTCTCTCTCTCTCTCTCTCTCTCTCTCTCTCTTTCTCTCTCTCTCTCTCACACACACACACACACACACACACACACCACCTAATGAATCCAACTAGTACTGCCTTATGTACATGATTTAACTGCTTGAACATTGAAGAATCAAGGATTCTTCTCTGAAGAAAACTGACTCTCCCTTTTTCCTCTTATTACCTGGTCAGCATCATGGACTGTCTATAGCTCGCCAATAACTCCCCACCTGAGGTAGAGCCTTGGAAGGCCTTTCTCACAGGGCATCTTCTAATGGGCATATAAAAGCCAAAGATACTGTGTACCCTAACCCTGGCCCACCTAACATAGTCAAGGATACAAGACGTGGACCTCAGAGGGTCATGTTCTTCCATCTATCACAGGGCCTTTGCTGTAACTATGCTCATTTCCTGTGATGCTTCTCCACTTTTCTCCACACACTTGGGGGTTGGCAGTGAACATGGTTAAATATTTAACGCATGATGAATCCATCAAGAAAGGATGAAAGTTGGATTGGGGACTGATCTTGACAGGAAGCAACTTGAGAAGTCTTGCTTCAGTTCCACACAGAGATGCCAGAAGTAAGTAGTCTTCTGTTACGTTTCAGTCTGCGGTCCCTATGTGGTGGCTTTGTCATCGCCAAAGCCATTGTCCCCTAGCATCCCTCACCAGCCTCCAGGCAATAGGCGTCACTCAGGGATACGCACTGAGCCCACAAAAACTGGGTGCTGACTCTCCTCAACAAAGCCAGTGCTTGTTTAGTCAGCCAAGCACTTTCATTCTGCAGTCAGAAGACAAAGGAGCAAGCAGAAGCTTGTTGGGAGAAGAATAAGAGCTGCCAGAAGTAACAGAGGAGGGCTTCATTCGCTTGTCACTGGTAGCCCATCCCCTGTCTGAACCATCTTTAGCCTCCTAATTGTCTCCCTCCCCTTTCCCGCATCTGTCTCTCACAGGCTGAACACTCCCAGACAGATCTACAAATTGGCTCGGAAATCATGAGGCTGTAAGAATCCCGACTCTATAAAACATCCATTTCCCCTGGCCATGTTTATTAATCAAATGCTATTTCGTTTCTTTCCTTGTCCACCTCATTAGGCTCCAGGTCGCCCCAGGCAAGGTTGAGACTTAGGCGGAGTTACTGTTATGTCCAGAGCTCTCTCCATCCCCCACTCTCTATTTTATATGCATCGTCCCTGTTTCTTTCAGGGTCTCTCTTGAGTTGGGATCAGATTTATAGTCTCATTTCCACCTGGTTATGACTGACATAATGTAATGCTCTATCTGGGGGGAGGGGGGTGTACCGGCATTTTAAAAGACATTGCTTGGAGTGGGCTATATGCCACCTAGAGGAACCAAAATGCCTGTTATGTGGTTATAAATACCAAAGACTGAATGGGTGTGCTATTTCAGATCAGGGAACTTCTGGCTCTCGTCAAATCATATTTAGAAGGAAGCTGTTCACTGAAGATATTGACATTGTTATCCCTGAAGACACTGCTCCGTTTTTTCACAGAATTGAGAATGTTTTATTTCCACGGGAAATGAAAACCAACCAACCCCGTGTGCCCACATGGTAGGCCCAGCAAGCTGAACCAGCAGAGGAACAGGAAGAAGGTGCAGCCTCTTTTAAGGAGTCTTTCTGATTTTCCTGGCTTGGCTTCTGTGAGCTTTTGCTTGCTTGTGACAGCTTCTCAGAAGAACCAAGGCTTTGAAAGTTAGAGCGCATGGGTCACATAGCCCACCGTGTTCCCCATGAGTACTCAGATAAATTCATCCTCGCCTTCTCGAGCTAAGATCTGTTCTCTGGTTCCCCAGCGCCTAGAAGAGGAAATCTAAATGCCTCCCATGAGATACAAGACTCCCCTACTGACTCGTTCTTTCAGCTCCTCTTCTTCAGCCCTGCCACCACTTAGAAGAACCCACACTTGAAGACTCGGGAATGAATGCAATATATTTCCTTGGGGATCACCTTAAAATATCCCCCAGCCCAGTAAATCCTCTTGATTTTTTTAAAGTTCCAGAATGTTCCACCCTTTTATCTTATAGTCTCTATAACTACTTGTCTATTATAGCACCATACTTATCACAGTACAGTTGTTGCCTGACTGACTATACATCTAACCATAGACTGTGTACTCCTTGCATTTTTTATATTCATGCTCTCTGGACCTTGAATAGAGCCTGATATATAGTAGATACTAAAACCTTAACTGATGGGCCATTGAATGAATAACCTAAAGGTGTTTGAGAAAAGTATACAGTACTTTGTATTCTGTAAGCTCAATGAAACGTTCTTCTTAGAACAAACACTGACAGAGGGCCACATACTAAGTTCTTAGTCAAATTTGGCCAGCCACTTCTTAGTGTAAATAAAGCTTTATTGTAACACAGTCATGCCTACTCATGCTGGCATGCAAGGGTTACACTTGAGTTCCAGCAGCAGAGTTGCAACAAAGACCTTATGAGCCACTAAACTTAACATCACTTATCTGTAGGGCTCAATGCTTCAAAGCAGCAAATCTCAACCTGTGGGTCATGGCCCTTTAATAGGGGTCACCTAAAACCCTCAGAAAGCACAGATATTTATATTTTAATTTATAACAGTAGCAAAATTACAGTTATAAAGTAGCAATGAAAAAACTCTATGGCTAGGGGTAGCCACAACAGGAGGACCTGTATTAAAGGGTCCCAGCTTTAGGGAGGCTGAGAACCACTATTTTAAAGATAAAGTTTGGCAAGGTCTACCTTTAGGGAGGGGAGAGGGAGAAAGAACCCTAGAGAACTGTCTGTGCGATGAAGGTGAGGAGAGGGACTTGGCAAAGGAGATAAGTGATAAAGTATCGTAGTGGCTTTCAGTTTTCGCTACTCTAAAGGAAGAACTGATTTTCACATGCCCTCTCAAATTGGAAGCATGGGACTCCAGAGGAGAGTGAGGACACATTCACAGTAGGAGCCCGGAACCCAAGGGTGTTGTTGTCAACTGTTTACTAAGGCAGAGAGAAGGGCAAAGCAGAAGTTAGTAAAAAGCAGCAATGCCTAGTAACTGCACAAGAGAGCTTTGCAGGTGCCCTATTAAAAAGAGTGCTTTGTCCCAGTAAATACCAGGATAACAGTCTGTTCTCAGAGCCCCCTTCCTGCACTTTATCCTTAATGAGCCTCCTAATGACTGTGCAGTATTTATTTCCTTGAGAGACTCATCACTCCCCATTTCAACTCATTATTTACATATGCAGCCTCGTGTGAAAAGGTCCAAAAGACATCCAGTGACTCGTCTCTGTTCCTTTCCAATGGCCTCTGTCACTCCTCTAGAACAGAGAGGTGTGGGAACTGGGCTTGCAAAACAGCCTGTTTCTCTCCTTTCAACAAGGCAGAAAACACAAAAGCTGTGAGACATTGCTAAATGCAGGGTTGGGCTCTGGGTTTATCTGTCTGAGAAATTTTACTTGCACAGTAATAGCTCTCATGATGTGTTATTTAATCCCCAGGAAAATACCAGATCTTAGCTACTCAAAACACAGGGAATAAAATAAAAAGGCTCCTCTTAGAACTTAGGCTGATATATATATATATATATATATATATATATATATATATATATATATATGTTATAAACTCATTGTTTTCTTTCTTTGTTTTCATTTTGTGTTATTCAAGCCAGGTGTTGTTACTCATGCCTGTAATAGCATTGGAGAGGCAGAGACAGGAGGATAGCAATAGTCTCAAGGTCAGTTTGGCCTATAGAGTAACATCCTGCCAGAAACAATGAAAAAAGAAAGGAGAGAGAGAGAGAGAGAGAGAGAGAGAGAGAGAGAGAGAAAGAGAGAGAGAGAGAGAGAAAGAGAGAGAGAAAGAGAGAGAGAGAAACTAGGAGATATTACCATAGAAATAGGAGACTCACACCTTTAAAAGTCACATAAGCTTTACCAACTTTTGCCTAAGCCAGACCCACATAATGGCAACACCAGCTGACATGCCATTTAGATGGAGGAATTTCACAGGACTCCATCCCCTAGATGAATAGCTACAGTCAATCAGTGGCCACTGAGGAAGAAGGAATCCATTTTCTCCAGGAATCAGACCCCTGATGAATTATTTAATCCCAAGTAAACAGCCCTAAGCACCTGTACATACAGTCAACACTAAATAGACTCAATGTGTGTATGTATGCATATTATATACATAAATATGCACATATAGTTACAATGAACATACAGTGAACTCATGTATGAGATCTCAAAAAATTTAGAAGTATGATAAAATATATTGTATAAAAATTTTTTTAAAGAATTACTACCACAATCATAAAACCATAATCTTACCTAGAAAGAAAGAAAATAAAGGACAAAAAAAGAACTTAGGATTTCCATAATATTATTCAGTACCATCAAATACCTACCCTGGTTACAGGTCTCTAGCTGTTTTATAATCATTAAGTAGAACAATGTTTAGTTTCTCTTAACATATGCCTTTTTTTCCTAACGTGGTTTTAATTCAGTATAATTTGTTAAATATAACACACTTTTAATAGAGTTTCAACATTTTTACTTTTGATGTTTTATTGTTTTGCGCCCTTTATTTCTGTATTAAGAACTAGAATCATATAATTTTTTTGAAGATTTATTTTTAATTCTGTGAAGGTGTAAGTATCAGAGACATGTGTGTGTGTGTGAGTACATGCCAAATGTGTACAGGTGCCCAGGAAAGGGCAGAAAAGGGCATCAGAACCCCTGGCACTAAGTTGCAGGCAGTTGTGGGCTGCCTGTGGCTAGTGCTAAGAACCAAACTGAAGTCCTCTAGAACAGCAAGTGCTTTTAAGCCCAGAGCCATCTCTCCAGCTGCCTTTGTAATATGTTTTTTGTCCTCATAATCCAAGAGTCATGCTGACAAGACGACACCAAGAGGTAAGAGGAAGTAAAACTTGATACACTGATCATTATTGAGACAGGATGACAGGTCCATGGCATTGTGTTACTTTGGCTACCTCATGTGAAGTTTTCCATAATTAGGTTTGGGATGTAGCTCAGTGGTAGAACACAGGCCTCACACGCATGAGCCCCTGAGCTCAATGTCCATCACCACACAAGTAAAAATTCTTAGAGGTTTCTTTGACTAGTCATAGTGGTACAGGCCTGTAATCCTAGTACTCACCAGGCTGAGGCAAGAGAATTGCAAGTTCAAAACAAACCAGCTTAGATTACAAAGTACACTCATGGTCTGCAGAGCATCTTAGTAGGCCCTTGTGTTAAAGTAAAAAAGGGCTATAGAGTAAAGTGATGAATTTATACATTAAAGGGGATGGGGTGCAAAGCCTACTGGTTTTCAGACTTTTAATTACAATTCATCTTCATTCTTTTCTTCCCCTTGCCCCCTCTTCTTTTTTTCACTCTCTCTCTCTCCTTCTCCCAGGATGAGGTTAATTAAATCCAAAATAAAGCTCTCAGAATATTCTGTCTCTTACTATCACTCAGAAAAGGTATGATCTTCACTGTTCAAAAACAGGATGGAAGAATACTGGTTTGAAGAGGACAGGTGTATGTCACTGTATTAACCTTTCTCTGTAGGAAGCCATTGGTGATCAGAGAGCTACCAATTAGGTTGTAGCCATTGCATCAGCTGATCCACAGCCATGGACCAGCCATTTCTGAGCTATGTGATGCCCACTCCCAGGCTCAGCCACACACCTTGTCTAATAAACCAACTTTAACATTTATTAACGGCTTCTCTAGGACCATGCTTGTCCTCACTCCCTCTGTTAACGGTATTCTTTCAGATGTCACTGGATCACCGCTCAACAGGGCTAAACATGCTTCTAAAAGAGGGACACACAAACTTAGACTAAAACTCTGGTTCTGGAATGAACGTTTTTTTCCTGTGCAGCCTATCTCTTTAAGGACATGAGGATGTCTTTCTAATATAACCCTCCTGATATGGTCTAGGGGTCCTGATTGGGTTTGTTTTCTCTGCCAGTTAAATAATTAAAAGGCAGAGAAAAAAATCTGAAATGTGACAGGTAGTAGCAGAGAAATCTCAAATACTACAAACAAAATCAGCAGTTGAAGAAAGGCTTCAATTTATTTATTGGGGACACACAGCCACACAGAAAAGACGGGGACTCAGTAAGGCAGAAAAAGCCAATCTCTTCTTGAGGGCTAGTCTTTAATGTCTCTGAAGAGTTTTCCTCCCTTACTTTAGGATTGGTAAGTTTGATGATAGATAGGATGGTTAATTGGTCAGAAACTGTACTATGACATGTCTTGATCCAGCCTTGAACTCCTAGAGCCGTTACAGCAGAGGGGGGCTGCTGCTGGAAGAAAAAAGCCTACAAGACCTTTTGTCTCAAGTCAGGAGGTGGAGGAATAAGATGGCCACCATAGAAATTTGCTACCTTTATCACCTAGACATGGCCCCTCTCCCTATTTGTGTGCCTCCCAGAGAGTCTGTCTAAATCCCAGTCTGTCACTACAACCTATTCAATTATAAAGATAACTGAACTAAGTATGGAAAGCTACCAATAACCTAAGCATCAATTGAGCACTGTCTTGCCTTCTCCCCTAACTCTTTCAGGTCAGGTTCATCTTCCTGGACCTCTGATGTCTTACATGTCTATAAAAGCCTACGGAAGCTTACACTCACTTTCCACTTGTAGTGGTTTCCTGCTGGTAGCCTCTCTTGCTGTTAGTCATGGCCTTCAGGACTCCTTCTCTGTATGCTGGCACAAAAGCAGATTTAACATCTGTGTGAACATGGTCTTAAAAAAACAAAACAAAACAAAACAAAAAACCCATGGTCTTATGTTTAAATTATTCAATGATATAAATCCACACATCTATGGATACCCAAGTTTTGACTGAAAAGAAAAATCCTAAAATACACACTGGAAAAAAATACAGCATCTTCATCAAATGGTGCTGGTCAAACTGAATGGCTGCATATAGAGGACTACAAATAGATCCGTACTTATCACCCTGCACAAAATTCAACTCCAGATGGATCAAAGACCTCAACATAAAACCAGATACACTAAACCTGATAGACGAGAAAATCGGGACTAGCCTTGAACTCACTGGCACAAGAAAAGACTTTCTAAACACAATAGCATTAGCATAAGCGCTAAGAACAACAATTTTAAAATGGGATCTCATGAAACTGAAAAGCTTCCGTATGACTAAAGACACCATCATTCAGGCAAAATGGAAGGCTATAGAACAGAAAGATACTTTTTTTTTTTTTTACCAACTACCCATCCAATATAGTGCTGATATCTAAAATATATAAAGAACTAAAACATTGGATATCAAGAAAACAGCCCAATTGGGTACATATCTAAACAGAGAATTCTCAAAAGATGAAACACGAATAGCCAAGAAACACTTAAAAATGCTCATCATTAATCATTAAGAAAATGTAAATCAAAGCTACTTCAAGATTCATGTCACTCCATTCAGAATAGTCAAGGATACAGAGTAAGGGAACACTCATTGATTGCTGGTGGAAGTGAAAACTTGAACAACCATTATGGAAATCAGTGTGGTGGTTCCTTAGGAACCTTTGAATATATCTCTCAAGATCCAGCTATACAAATCTTGAACATATACCCAAAAAGACTCTGCATCCTACTCCAGAGACACTTGCTCAACCATGTTCACTGCTGCTCTACTCATAATAGATAAAATTGGAAACTGCCTAGATGTCCATCAATGGAAGAATGGATCAGAAAAATGTGGCACATTCCCACAATGGAATATTAATCAGCTGTTCAAAAAAATGAAAATTTCAGGTAAATGGATGAAACTGAAAAAATATTATCCTGAGTGAAGTTACCCAGACCTACAAAATCAAATATAGTATGTATTTGCTTATATGTAGATGTTAGGTGTTAAGTCTTCAATAATGGATTACAATCCAGATAACCACAGAGGCTAGGTATAGAGTAAGGGACTAGTGTGGTGTGATAGATGTCTCTAGGAAGGTAAAGCATAATAGATAGGTATGGATGGATGTGGAGGAGGGGACCACTGAGATGAGAGAATCAAACTGAGAGAGGGAGGGAAGACGGGGGTAAGAGAAGAAATATAAGCAGGATCAGCTAAAACTAAGGGATACTTGAGGACCCATATGTAAACTTAATACAGATTCTTAACATATATGCATATCCTTAAGACATCTAAATGGAGTCACCAAATAATGGGGAAGGCAAAGCCCCAACTAAACATCACTCATCACCAAATGAAACTTCTGGTTCTCGGAATGGGTTATCTATGATTGAGTTGTTGGCCAGAGAGGACCCACAGAACCCCCAAATGATCTAGGCTATTGTCAAGGCTATCAGTTGCTCTCCACAAACTGATGTATTGCTGAAGATAATAGCCATTCTACTCATTGAACATGAAGAGGTCAAGGTGGTGCCTACCCAAGGCCTTTACCCCACTGACTAGTGTTCATGGCTCTATAAAATACTTAGCATGCTTCCAGATGAAAACCCAACTACAAACTGTCCAATCTATAATGGTGATCTGTATGCAAGATACACTGATGCAATTGTGACACAAAGTTTGTGGGAGTAACCAAACAATATCTTATTGGATTTAAAGCCTATTCCATGAGATGAAACTCATCCCTGACATTGGCTGGATGGCAAGAGCATGAAACTAGATGGGCCATGGACCTAGATGAAACTAATATTACTGTTCTGCTAAAGGAATGTGGCAGTAAAGTGACTCCCAATGACTGTTATACCAAACCAGTGTCTTGTTCAGCGATCATCAGAAAAGCTCCCTCCTGCAGCAGATGAGAAGAGAGACCCACAGCTGGACAATGTACAGAGAATGAGAGACCTTTGAACACTCAGTCCTAGATGGAATGTCTCCATCAAATCCTTCCCCTCAGGGCCAAGGGAATCCTAAGGAAGAGGAGGCAGAAAAAGTATAAGGGCCAGAGGGGATGGAGGATACCAAGGAAACAAAGCCTTCTAAAGACTGCAGAGCCATTGCACACATGAGCACACAGAGACTGTGGCAGCTTGCACAGACCTGCATGAGTGTAAGCGAGGTAGGGTACTAGCACTGAGAAGCAGAAGTGGACACAAGGCCCCAGAATTAATGCAGAAGACATCACTGGTTGATAACTACTTGCCAAGAAAAACTAATTTTCTCCAATGGAGTCTCACTTTGTATACAAACCACTCTTAAGGGCAGGTCCCATTCCTAGCAATAGATGGCCAACACAAAATAAACTCAGAGGCATTTTTGGAGGTTCTATGACTCATAATGATTTGTCAGAGAATTTTCTCTCTTTTCTTTCTTGCTTTCTTTCTTTCGTCCTTCCTTCTTTTCTTCTTTACTTTATGATTCTTCTGTGTATACATTATTGTTGCTGATTTTGTGGTTTTTATGGGATGTTTCTGTGTGTGAACCTGTATGTCTCTGCATCTATATGTGTTTCTTGAAATATATCTATCTGTTTTTCTTTGGCTCTTTAACTTCTGCTTGTTTTGTCCAAATCCAGTATTTTATTTTAGTACTATTTTTAGATGCTTGTTCTCTAATGACAGAGAAAAAAAGGAGTAGACCTGGGTAGATTAGGGGTTGAGGATGATCTGGGGGGGGGTGAGTTGGGGGAGAGGAAACTGTAATCAGAAAATCAAAATATATTGTATGGAAAAATCTATTTTCTATAAAAATTAAAAATTAATCAATTATTTGTGGGAACACCTAAGCTGTGACTCTTCCATAACAACAAACTCCAATAGATATTTCCATGCTAAAAACATCCAATAGAGTAGCCACTCACCACAGGTGGCTACTGGCACTAGAGATAAATGTGAGCGGTGTGATTGATGGATTTTGATAGGTTTTGTCCCAGCAAACTCAGGGTAGAACCCTCTTGAAATCACTTATGGAAATGTATGTCTAATTGCTTTTCTCTGTTTAAGAAATAGGCCATACATAACTTCCTCTATAAACCAAATTAGATTGGTATTTGCCTAACAATCCATCTTCTCAGGTATTTCTCCTAAGATAGAAAAAAACTGTAAGCAGCAAGTTAAATGACACCCCTTCCCCAAGAGCTCTTTTAATTAAGGATAGACTCAGCGACATTAGTGAGGCATCTCCCAGACTTTGAACCTGGGTTTGGTCCACATGCACATTGACCTCAGGTGACACTGGCAGCTCCAGGAAGGAAGTGTCAGTCCATTGAAGATGACAGAACATAGCTCACATGACCCATCGCCACAGGGAGGTGACACCAAGGAATTAAGGATGTGGCTCAGTTCTAGGGTGTTTGCCTAGTGTGCACAAGGCCCTGGGCTCAATCTTTAATGCAACACCCAAACTAAATAAGAAAGGACGCCTGTGAAATAGTGACCATAGCTGTCTGCAAAAAGGAAAATATAATAAAGAAAGCTGTGATGCCATATGCATGCCGGTATCTGTTCTTCCACCATTCATGAGAAATAGCTCATAAATTATATTTATAGGATGAGAAATATTATGAAGGACAAATAATAAGGGTAGTAGACAGTAAAGCAATAGGCAGCTTGTAGTTAAGGTAGCTTTGTGCTTTCCTCTAAGAAGAACATATGAAATATCTACTAGGCTAGGGGAATTAGGACTGGTTAAGACACATTCCTCTGTTTATAATTTTCTTTGGCACTACAAAGATCTAATTTACCTGAGCAGTGATCACAGAGATGCACACGTCCTTCCAGTTGCATGCTGTTTCCACACGAGATGTTCCATATGGCCGCTAACTATCAAAGCGTATGCTTCCCAGGAAGTCTTACAGGTTGGATGGGCAAAGGCAATACTATTAACAACTACTATCATCTCGTTTGTATTGAGTGCTACCTATTTTCTGGGGACTATGGTAAAGAATTAATGTCCACTATTAAAAACTTTTAAATAACCTCTTTGACCCACAGTCAAATATTAGGTGGAGCTCAGGGAATCCTGTAGAAGAGGGAGAAGAAGGGTTGTGGGAGCCAGAGGGCTCAAGGACACCATAAGAGAAACCTCAGAAGCAAACAACCTGGCCTGAGAGGGGCTCGCAAAGACTGAACTGACGATCAGGGAACCTGCTCGGGTCTGACCTAGGCCCTCTGCGTATATATTATGGTGGTATAGCTTGGTCTTCTTGTGGGATTCCTGTGAGCAGGGGCTGCCTGTGACTCATTAGCCTACTTTTGGGACCATTTTCCTCCCACTGGGTCACCTTTTCCAGCCTATATATGAGGAGAAATGGCCAATTTTATTGCAACTTAATATTTTATGTTTGGTTGATCCCTGAGAGTCCTGCCCCTTTTCTGAAGGGAAATGCAGGAAGAATGGATGCAGGAGGCAGAGAAACTGTGGCCAGATTGTAATATGTGAGGGGAAATAAAAAAAATAAAAAATAAAAAAATAAATAAAAACTTCCATCAATTATCATAATAACCCTTAGTATTGTGAGTTTACAGATTAAGAATCGAGACACGAAGAGCTTAATGTTTAACAATAAGAAATCAGCTAAGTACTACTCACTACTGAACACGAGGCAGTACTAAAGCAATGCTGTAATCAACTGAGCAAATTGCATGACACATACAGTCAAACATCAATAGTGTACCACTCGGGTGTTCTTTACAGTTTGGCTCTGTGGAGGATGAAGAAATCAGAAGAACAATCTCTAAACACTTACTGTGCTTTATATAGTGACTTCCCTCCCTTTGCATGACTTATGTATTTTTTTAATGATATATATTACCGTATTTTTTGGAAGATAAGACGCACTTCTCCCTGCTCTGCAATAGTGTGGTGGGGACTTAGGGTGCATCTTATGGCCAATTGCTGTTTTTATTGTTTTTCTTCTCTTACTGATCTAAAAACTGTGTGCATCTTATGGTGAGCTGTGTCTTATTGTTCAAAAAATATGGTTAAGGTATACTACCTGCGTAATTAAAAAATACAATAGCTTCTTAAAGACAGTCTACCTAATTTCCTTCCTACATTTGCTTGAAGTACTGATTGCCAAATTTACTTAGTTATTTCACAAATACCTATGCCAGTCTATCCATGGGAAGTACTGTTTTAGATCCCCTATGAGAGCTGCTGAAGTGCAATGATCCATACATTTGCATACAAGTGACAGAAAATATAAATGGGTCATTAGTTGAATACACAGATGAGATCATTTAAGTGTAATAAGAATAAGAATAAAACTATGAGAAAAATTTAGTGGATGTCTCTATTCAGGCCTGGAGCCTGAATCCTGAGGAAGACCCCTTTGGTGACAGTAAGACGGGTTGCTACATAGTGAGCGTGGGGCAAGAGCCCTGGCCAGCTCAAGGAGGGATGCGGAAGGCTCCGTTTCTGCTACGGTGATGAAACATCTGAATCAAACAACTGAGAAAAGAATTCATGGTTTCAGAGCTCAAAAGGCAGGGATGGGTCAGCTCCATTGCTTTGGGGCCTAAAGCAAAGCAGAACATTGTGGGAAACACACATTGAAACAAAATGCTCATGACATCCAGGAAGAGGAGAGAGAGAGAGAGAGAGAGAGAGAGAGAGAGAGAGAGAGAGAGAGAGAGAGAGAGAGAGAGAGGATAAGACAGTCCTTTGAAGCCACACACCCCAATGACCCACTTCCTACACCAAGGCCTCACTCCTTATAACTCCTTCAGGTATGGAACCAGCAGTGGACCAGCCCATTTTCATGAAGCAATCACCTCACAATGGTACCATTCAACAAATCAGCCCCTTCTAAGGGCATGCCATATCTAGATTGCAATACAGACACGCCAGAAATATTAAATTATTCAGTGTCATGTGCAGCTATTGAAAACTTGAATAAGAAAAGGAACACACATGATCGTTCTTCTATTTGTGTGTGTGTGTGTGCATACATGTATGTAGTGCATGCATACAAGCTTGCACCGTCTCATGTGGAAGCATGTGGAAAGCAGACATGTCTACATCAAATGTCTTCCTCTGTGACTCTCCACATGGTTTTTTGAGACAGAGTCACTCAGGAAACTTGGGGCTCACCGTTTCAGCTAGAGTGGCCGGTCAGCGTACCCTGGGATCCACCTACCTCTACCCCTCGGGGCCACTTATATCCCACATCCAGATTTTACATCAGTCCTAGGGACTCAAGCTGAGGCCATATATGCTTGTACAACAAGCATTTTTACCCACTGAGACATCTTCTCCAGACCCATGATAACTTCTATTTTCAAAATTAATAATAACCCCAGGCATTGTGTGAACAATGGATTGCAGAATGAAATGAGGAACTACATCCAGTGAGAAGCAAGGCTGGTGCTGCAACTTAGAGCTAACACAATGGGGATGTAGACTTGACAATGACAGGGGAAAAGGAGGGAACAAACTAAATAACGTGTTCAAGGCGTGATACTGAGGACGTGGTGATGCTTGGGCTAAAATGCATAAGGAAACAGTGGAGAGTAACGGAATGGAAATGGGCTGTCTCCATCAAATAGTGTTATGATTTCCCAGTATCAGGAAGTTTAAGAGGGTTTAGGCCAGAGAACTGAGATTGGAAGCAAGAATCCCAGCTTAGGAATCCTAAGCTAGGAATGCTATTAAGCACACATGTGAAAATTTCACGGGAGACATGTCAACATTCTGTAATGTGTGTACTTGTAAAAAATGTCAGAGGAAACCATGAAACTGAAGAATTATAATGAAATATTATCATGTTTCTGGACCAAGCCTTTAACTGTGTGGTAAAGCCAGAGATATTAAATGACTTGCTCGTGTGGAGTGATCTTCGAGAAGGTTATTTTGGAAATAATCTTTTTGAAGAAAGACAAAAGTGTCCTATCTCACCATCATGATACATTTTGGATAAACATCTTTTCTTTATAAGCTACTGAACTCCCTTGCTTGCTGTGTGAGTCAGTGAGAGGCAAGATTCTCTTCCCCAACTGTGGAGTTAGATGGACTGTCCTACTACATCTTGAATGGAGGCTTTTACCATGGTTCTGACAATCAGGACTCAAAGTGACACCAGGCTTGTCAAAGGGGATGATGTCTCACATAAGTGTGACAAGTGTCTGACACTAGCAGTTAGGATGTGACAGCGTAGCACCATCAAGAGCCCAGAACAGCCACTTTGCTCTGCTCTGACTCCAGCTATGTGCTATCACCCTTGGTGTCAGGGAAGGAGGAAAACAATACATTTAAAAAACTTTTATTGTAACTTACACTGATTACATCCCTATTGTTATCCCCTTACTTGTATCTTCCTATCCCTACACTTTCTCCTTCTTCCGCCCTATTCTCTTCACCTAGACCTCTGACAGAAGGGGATCTCCTCCCCTGCCATATGACCACAGCCTATCAGGTCTCATCCATATAACCTTCTTCCCCTTCCGCCAAGGGGAAGTGATCAAATTGAAGGCACTAAGGATCATGTCAGAGGCAGACCCTGCTCTCCTCACAACCATGGAGAATGAGTTGGCCATTGGCAGTATCTGAACGGGGGTCTAGGTTTCCTGCATGCATTGTCCTTGGTTAGTGCAACTGTTTGTGCAGGCCCCCTGGGTCTACATCTGCCAGACTTCAAAGTCTCCTTGTGGGGCTCCTGAGCACTTTGGTTCCTTCCATCCCCAATTCTTCCTTACCACTTTCAGCACTGCACCCAGAGTCCAGCTGCTAGTCCCAGAATCTCTCCCAATCCCCCGGTGGGTAGGATCTCTCAGAGGACATCTATGTTGGGTTAATATCCACTTATAAGTGAGTATATACCATGCATGCCTTTCTGGATCTGGGTTATTTCACTCATGGTGATTGTTTCTAGTTCCCTTCACTTGCCTGCAAATTTCAAGATTTCCTTGATTTTAATAGCTGAGTAGTATTCTGTTGTGCAAATGTACCACAGTTTTTTTTATCCATTCCTTGGTTGAGGAAGTGGATAAACAAGTAGGTTGTTTTCAGATTCTGGCTATTATGAATAAAGCTGCTATGAGCATAGTTAGGCAAATGTCCTTCTTGTATGATGGAGCGTCTTACAGGTATATGCCCAGGAGTGGTATGGCTGGGCCTTGTGGGAGCACTATTCCCAATTTTCTGAGAAAGCACCAGATTGCTTTCCAAAGTGGTTGTACAAGTTTGCACTCCCACCAGCAATGGAGGAGTATTCTCCGCTCTTCACATCCTCATCAGCATGTGCTGTCATTTGACTTTTTGATCTTAGCTGTTCTGGTGGGTGTAAGATGGAATATGAGTCATTTTGATTTTCATTCCCTGATAACTAAGAATGTTCAGCATTTCTTTAGGTGTTTTTCTGTCATTCAACATTCCTCTGTTGAGAATTCTCTGTTTAGTTCTGTATCCCATTTTTTATTGGATTTGGTTTGGTGTTGTTTAATATCCTGAGTTTTTTTAATATATATTTTGGATATTAGCCCTTTGTGAGATGTAGGGTTGGTGAAGATCTTTTCCTAGCATGTAGGCTGTTGTTTTGTTCTCTTGTCTGTGTCCTTTACCTTATAGAAGCTTTTCAGTTTCATGAGGTCCCATTTACTAAGTGTTGATCTTAGAGCCTGAGCTGTTGGTGTTCTGTTCAGGAAACTGTCTCCTGTACCAATGAGTTCAAAGCTCTTCCTCACCTTTTGTTCTATCAGTTTTAATGTGTCTGGTCTTTAATCCACTTGGATTTGATGTTTTTTCAGGGTGATAAATATGGATCTATTTGAATTTTTTTACATGTAGACATCCAGTTAGACCAGCACCATTTGTTGAAGATGCTAACTTTTTTCCATTGTACAGATTTGACTTCTTTGTCAAAAGTCAAGTGTTACTAGGTGTTTGGGTTTATTCCTGGGTCTTCAATTCAATTTCATTGATCAATCGCCTATTTCTATGCCAGTACTATGCCATTTTTATTACTGTTGCTCTATTGTACAGCTTGAGATGAGTGATGGAGATTCCTCCAAAAGATCTTTTATTGCACAGTATTTTTTGAATCTATTCTGGGTTTTTTGTTTTTCCATATGAAGTTGAAAATTGATATTTCAAGGTTTTTAAAAGGATTGTGTATGCATTTTGCTAGGGATTGCTTTGGATCTGTAGATTGCTTTGGCAAGATGGCTATTTTTTTCTATGTTGAGCCTACCGATCCACAAGCATGGGACATGTTTCCATCTTCTGATATCTTCTTCAGTTTCTTTCTTCAGGGACTTCAATTTTTTAATACAAGTCTTTCACTTACTTGGTTAGAATCATGCCAAGATACTTCACATTATTTGCAGTTATTATGAAGGGTGCAGTATTATGAAGGGAATAATTTCTTTCTCAGCCCATTTGCCATTTGTATAAAGGTGGGCTATTGATTTTTAAAAATTAATCTTCTATCCAGCCACTTTGCTGAAGGTGTTTATCAGATGTAGAGGTTCCCAGGTGGAATTTTTGGGGTCACTTATATACACTATCATATCATCTGCATATAGGGATAATTTGGCTTCCTCCTTTCCCATTTGGATGCCCTTGATCTCCCTTTGTTGTCTTATTGCTCTAGCTAGAACTTCAATTACTATACTGAAGAGATATGGAGACAGTGGGCAGCCTTATCTAGTCTCTGATTTTAGTGTCATTTCTTTGAGTTTCTTTCCACTTGATTTGATGTTGGTTATTGGCTTGCTGTATATAGTCTTTATTATGTTTAGGTATGTGCTTTGTATCCCTGATCTCTTCAAGATTTTAAACATGAATGGGTGTTGGATTTTTGTCAAATGCTCTTTTGGCATCTAAGGAGATGATTATGTGCTTTTTTCTATCAGTTTGTCTATATGGTAGATTACATTGATAGATTTCCATATATTGAACCATCTCTGCATGCCTGGGCTGAAGCCTGCTTGGTCATGGCGAATGAGGTCTTTGATGTGTTCTTGGATTTGGTTTGCAAGTATTTTATTGAGTATTTTTGCATCAATGTTCATAAGAGAAATTGGTCTGCAATTCTCTTTCTTTGTTGGGTCCTTGTGTGGTTAAAGTAACAGGGTGACTGTGGCCTCATAGAATGAGTTTGGTAATATTCTTTCCATTTCTATTTTGTGGAATAGTTTAAAGAGCATTGGTATTAGATCTTCTTTGAAGGTCATTGATTAGACAGTTGTTCAGTTTCCAAGTGTGTGTAGGCTTTTTCCTGTTATTGTTTACAACCAGCTTTAATCCATGGAAGTCTGATAAGATACAAAGTATTGGGTCTGAAGCGATGGCTCAGTGGTTAAGAGCACTACATGCTCTTCTAAAGGTCCTGAGTTCAAGTCCCAGCAACCACATGGTGGCTTACAACCATCTATAATGTAACCTGGTGCCCTCTTATGGCCTGCAGGTAAACAAGCAACAACACTGTATACAAAATAATAAAATAAATCTTTAAAAAAAGATACAAAGTATTATTTCAATCTTCTTGTATCTGCTACAGCTTACTCTGTGATTTATTATATGGCCAATTTTGGAGAAGGTTCCATGAGTTGCTGAGAAGAAGGCATAATCTTTGTGTTTGGGTGTAGGTCCATTTGATTCATGACATCTGTTAGTATCATTATTTCTGTTTCTGTTTCTGCTTCTGTTTCATTGACCTATCATTTGGTGAGAGGTGGTGTTGAAATCTCCCCTATTAATGTGTGAGAATTGATGTGTGGCTTAAGCTTTATTAATGCTTCTTTACAAATGTGGGTACCCTTGTATTTGGGGCATAGATGTTCAGGACTGTGATGTCCTCTTGGTGGATTTTTCCTTTGATGAGTATTAAGTGTCCTTCTTCATCTCATTTGATTAATTCTGATTGAAAGTCTATTTTATTAGATATTGGAATGGCCACTCCAGCTTGCTTCTTGTGTCTATTTGCTTGGAAGATGTTCTTCCAGCCCTTTACTTTCAGGTAATGTCTATCTTTGTGGCAGAAGTGTGTTTCTTGAATGCAGCAAAAAGTTGGGTCCTGTTTACCCATTCTGTCAGTCTGTGTCTCTTCATTGGAAAGTTGAGACCATGGATGTTGAGGGAGATTAATGACTAGTGACTATTAGGTCCTTTTATTTTGACGTTGGTTGTGGTAGTGTGTTTGTGTGCTTGTCTAATTTTTGTTTTACTAAAGTGAAGTTATCTATTTTATTCCTGCTGTTTGTGTTTAAGAGGAAGAACAAGGGGCCCTTAGCCTGGATTCTTGAAGGAATAACATAACTTCCCAAACAAAACCAAAAACACACTGGATTGGTCTTTCAGGTGTTCTAGACATTTTCATTTTCATACTCAACTTTTAAATGTGAAAATATATATTAACATCATTTCAAAATCTTGATCTCTATCATCTCTGGAAAAGGACATCTAGGCTCTCAGCTAGCTGTGAGTAGCACACCTCTATCTGCTGAGCAACACATGAAATTTAGGTTACCAGAGTCATCTGTGTGTCTTGCCTGTCCTGGTGGGCACTTGAGTTTGTAGCTCCTTTTAGTTTCCTACCTTGGCTGCTCTGTGAACATATAATTCTATCTCACTCATTACCAGTGCACCAAACATCTTATTATCCTTCATAATGGGATCAAACATCCTACCTCTGAAATGCATTCTAATTTCCCTGAACAAAGTTGGCCATGGCCTCCCTTGAGTGGCAGTTTCACCCTATTCTTACCTTCTATTTCTGCTCCATCATAATTCCCTTAGATGTTACCTGTCTTTTCCTATCTGTGGCTTCCCACAAGGAAGGCTCATTGTAATGTGTGTGTGTGTGTGTGTGTCTGTGTCTGTGTGTCTGTGTGTGTATGCATGCATGCATGCGCATGTGCTTGTAAGCGTGTGTGTGTGTGTGTGTGTGTGTGTGTGTGTGTGTGTGTGTGTGCACCTATGTGCATGCAGGTTTTCATTCCAAAATCACAAACACCAACAAATGAAAAACTGTGATGTTGGTGAGTCTCTTGTCTATTACTTTCTTCATAAAATATTAGTAACAGTCTTTACCTGTCTCACCAGAGTGTCTTAAGAATTGATTTATATTTACAAAGTACTCAGACATCCTTGGATTTGAGACACTGTGAAAGTAGGAACATTATTATTATTATCAACTTGAGGCAAATAAATTGCATAGAGAGTAATCTGAACTGGGACTGTTTGGCATTTAGAATAATATAGGCTTTCCTGAGAATCCTTCCTCCAGAAACATACATCATGAAATGCCTTCTCTTTCCCTAGAAAATAGCTTTTAGAGTCAGGCCAGGCCTCTGTGTTAGTTAAATGTTGCTTCATCTACTTTGGGGCAGCATTTTATGGGCATTTTCTGAAAGCTTTTACATACCCTGAAGGTGTTTCTATGCCCTGGACAGAAAGGAAAGCTAATTTTCTATTTTTATGAAGCAGCTGCATAGAACACCTTTGCTTTACACTAAATCATCAAAGCCATGCTTTCTGGATAGTTAAGGTTAGACCTAAGAATTCATTACAAAATGAATTTTGTTTAACCACAACATGTTTTCTTGCCCTTCCAGCCTTCCTTCTGAGTGTCTACCACTGAGCCACATGGAAATGCCAGGAACTCTTCTCCCCTTTCACCGGCTACCTTATGAAGGCTGGCCGCTGCTCCTCACTCCATCCCATGGTTGATAATCTACTTCCACAAAGCCACTTGCTCTCTCTGGAAAATTCCTGCCTGCCTTTAGCATTCATCTTCCTAAGCCAATGCGAGTCACAGCATAGTCCCCTGACTCAGCCAAACATCTCTTGGGGCTCCATTGTCTGGTCTCTGTACATAATATGTATGTGTACGGTGTTTTAATCTACTCCTTCTAGTAAAGGAAAGACTCCAGCTCTTGATATAGTGTCCTAACATGGCTGCCCTTCTGTACTCATATCTGGGACCTCCCTGCAGATATACAATTCTAGGAATGATCAGGCACCTAGTATTGGAATCAAACCTGTGCATGCATTCCTGTAACCTCTCAACAACCGACAGTACCAAACGCAACGCAAATGTTGTGTACATAGTTGTTACACCGTATTGTTGAATAAGGAGAAGGGAAAGTCTCCAATGGTGGCACAGCATGTTTGAATATCTCTGAACCCTATTTTATGAACCCATGCTTTTGGAACTTATGAATACAAAGGGCTGATTTGGAAGGCCTGATACATAATGACCACTAAGTAATCAGTGTAAAAGGAATATTAAATGTCAGGCTGAGTCATCGTCAGAGTCACATGCTGTCTCTACAGGTTTATGCGATATAAGAATGGACGATGTTCAGAAGTCAGGGCTTAGTGTTGGGGTGAGGTCTTCACACAGTTTCTCCTTAATTTTCTCACTTAAACTCCTAGTAGCTTAGGTATTAATGTTTTCTGAAAAGAGGGCTCAATGGTCTAAAAATGAGGGGAACCAGTATATAAAAGGCAACCCCAAATGTTACCCATTTGTGTGTGTATGTGCATGCAGGTGTGCACACGAGTGCATGAATGTTCTCACACACACCATGGTATCTATGTGGAGATCAGATATCAATTTATTGGAGTCAGTTATCTCCTTCTACTATGTAGGTCTCAGGGATGGAACTCAGATCATTGGACTTGGATGAAAATGCCTTTACCTGCTAAGTCATCTTATTAGCCCCCCAAAATAGTATTGTTTTCAACTATAGAATCTCTGAGAGTCCTTTCCATGGTGCATTAACAACTCATACAGATATACAATTATTTTACAAAATATTTTGAGAGCAGAATAATTTTACTTACTGGGCATCTCAGAGTTATTTTGTTGTTTTGGTTTGTTTTATAAGCTTGCTGTGATGCACATACTTGCCAACTATTCTACTGACATTTTGCTGTTTTTATTTCATGACAAAGCATCACCAACTTGCCCATGCTGGCCTTGAATTATTATTCTCCTCCCTCAGCCTTCTGAGTAGCTGGGATTACAATCCTACACCACCAGGCCTGGCTACAAAAGTATAGGGTTTTTGTTTGTTTGTTTGTTTGTTTGTTTGTTTGTTTGTTTTTTGAGAGGGTTGTTTTGTTTTGTTTTGTTTTTATAGTGATACTTAGGATAAAGCAGTGAGATCAATTTCTTTCATTTGAAAAAACAAAGAAACTAATGATCAGAGTAATCTAACGCAATACCAAAGTGTTCCTGCATCAGCCCCTGGCCTGGCTAATTCTTATTTGTCATTATTTTCAATAAATGGCAATAAGAGGGTTCTCAAACCACCGGGAGGCTATGTGCTTGTTTTAGAGCTATAAAAAAAGAGAATTTAAGCAGATCCATAGCTTAACAAGATGAGACATAAGTAATAAGCACAACAAGGCACATGTTACGCCCACCTGTTGCCTTCAAAACCTCAGAATAATCTCTATCATTCACCATAATCCTAGGTTCTGAGGCACAGAACTATGACAACAATTTTGCACAGGTCCCTGAGGAATCACCTGTTACCAAAGCAGAGGCTCTGGGGAAAATGAAGGCATCTTCAAACTGCACTAAGTAAATCATTTTCTCTACCTCTGGGTCACTTTGAGTGAAACTGCCATGAAGGGCAGGGCATGGATTTGGTACATCTTGAAGTTGATGAAAGTTAAGGGGGCATTGTGGGAAAAGGCCTACAGGGTGGGTATCTTAGCCACTGTTCTACTGCTGTGAAGAGACACCATGACCACAGCAACTTGTACAAAAGAAAGCACTTAGTTGGGGCTGGCTTACAGTTTCAGAGGGTTAGTCCACTATCATTATGGCACATACGCAGACACGATGCCAGAGAAGTAGGTGAGAGGTTTACATCTGGATCCACAGGCAGCACAGGGAGAGAGACACTGGGTCTGGCTTGTGATGACTAAGCATTCAAATGTATGAGCCTGTAGGAGGCTATTCTTATTAAACCACCACAATGGGTCTGTATTTGCATGATGAACATTTCACACTATCGTCCCAGACTTCCTGAGTTCTGTTTCTCACTGACGGGAAGCCTTGACCAGTAATGCAATAAAGCATCCGTGTGCAATGGCAGGTTCTGAATACATAAAAATTTAATGGGTTTTAAGCTTGATTTTCCCAGTGTTGCTGGTAAACCCACTTAGATTTCTTCCTCCTCTCAGAGTCAGCCCAGATCTACCTTAGAATCTTTAGGATAAGACCAATGCTTCCTGCACCAGCTGTTAGCTTTCTTCCTTGGGTGTGATTCAGAAGGAAGCAGAGGGCAGAGTCCAGGTGAAACTAATTTAGGTATTAGCTAGAGGGAACTGCTTGTAGATCAATTTTACTCTGACAGATAAATTTGCCTTTGAGATCCAATTATATACAATATCAAGACCAGCATGAATCACCTATCACACTTAGAAACAGCTGCTAATTAAAGCACAGAGATGCTAGAACATTCTGATAACACAGTGAAACAGTGTTTTTCAGAATTTAAAATGAAGAAAGATTATTATTTATTTCTCAAAGATAATTTCCTCTAGTCATATTTCTAGAAAATTAGTTTTAGGTTCAATGAACCATGGGGAAATCCATTTAACAGTTTTTGTTTTTCAATTCTTTTTTTTTTTTATTCCCAACCTTCCAATATAATGTTAAAAGTACAATATTCTAACCAAGAGCTCACAAATGGATCATCTGCCCAAACCAGAGTGTGCATAGGAGCTGGAATTAAAGAGCCTGGTATTGCTGTCTGGCTCAAACCCCAGCTGCTCCATTTGTTTGGGGGTGAGTTACCTAAATGATCTTTGTTTTCAGGTTAAAAAAAAACTAAAGTAAAAATAAGATGTAAATTATGCCTCGTGACAAAGACTACATGAATCAATGCTTGTTAAAACACTGATTAATTTGAAGAGTTTGCACACAGTGACACACCAAAAAACACTCACTCGGCTTCCAGTTCATCTTTTTTCCCTACACTTAGCTATTTGGAAAGTTTTTTTCAGTATTATATGTTGTTGTTGTTGTTTTGTGTGTGTGTGTGTGTGTGAGTGTGTGTGTGTGTGTGTGTGTGTGTGTGTGTGTGTGTGTGTGTGTGACTCCTCAGGCACATTTTGTGTGTGTGTGTGTGTGTGTGTGTGTGTGTGTGTGTGATTCCTCAGGCACATTTCTACCAGGCTTTCTTTGCTTGTTTTCATTTTGTTGGATCTCTTACTAGATTAGAACTCATAAAGTAGGTGCGGGAGCCCATAGATTTGGCTTTCTCTGCCTTCCCAGCTCTGGGATTACAGGGGTGTATCATCACATCCAACATTCTGTTTGGTTGGTATCTGGGAATCAAACTCACATCCTAGAGTTTGCAAGGCAAGTACTTAACTAAGATACCACTGAGCTATCAGCCACTCAGCCCTGTAGTTACTCTTTACTCTTTATCTAGACATTTCTTCAGATCATAATGTTTTATGGCACAATAATAGAGATTGAGATATGTCTTAAGAAATCAAGATCTAGAAGGATACACAGCCATCCACATTGGATGACTTCACTTTCTCATAGAAATGAAGTGAACACTTTTGCTGCTCTGGTTTCCTAAGGACACAAGATGCAGGGCATTTGTTGCACATCCTTTTAGACCAAAATCTTCAAATAAATGGGAAACACAAGAAAATGGGAAAACTAGGTACTTGATTCATAGAACACAGCCTTCCAGGTAGATCACTTAACTGAGTGTATGGTAGTTCTGAGAAAAAGGAAAGAATAATAAAAACATTTCATTTCTAGGAAACCATCAAAAGAGACATTGTGAATGATGCTCTAGTGTATCTCCTGGTGAGTTTATTTGAATTAAGTCACACAGGCATGTCTCTTTAGAACTAATTGTATAAAGTCTCAGGAAGAGTGTGACAAGCAGAACTGTTAAGCTAGCATATATCCTTAAGCACGAGTCTCCCTTCTTAACTCTGATATTAGAGTTCCTTCCCTGCCTTTGGGTGAAGTATTTCATCCAGGTGGGTAAATCCTCATTAAACAGTGAACAAAACTGAGAAACTGATGTTTAGAGTGCTTCTCATTATTAGCAATAAATCTTATGTAAAGCATCAGGGTGTGAACAAAATGTGCTTCTTAAGTGTTGGGGGCAAGGATTTGAAAGATGCTTTTAATTATTTAATGTTGGCAGGTTTCATTATTACTCTTGATTATAACACATTTGGATACATGGATACATGCCAAGGCTGTCAGAGGTTGACTTAACAACAGTTGATTCTCTCCTTCCGATGTGTGGATGCTGGCAATTATACACAGGTCCTTGGGCTTGGTGGCAAGCACATTTACCTGATAAGTAGTCTCACCAGCCATGGTGGATGGTTTTGAGTCTCTTCAGAAAAGTACACTATCAAAAGTTGGTTGGTGAGTTTCATTGGATTCTGAGAAAGTGCCAGATTGATTTCCAAAATGGCTGTACAAGTTTGCACTCCCACCAGAAATGAAGTGTTCCCCTTTGTCCACATCCTCACCAATATGTGCTGTCACTTGAATTTTTGATCTTAGCATAGTCTTCTTGTGGGTCCTATAATATGGAGATAAGGGGCTACCTCTGACATGGACTCTGGAGCCCAGTCATTGATCCCTTGCCCCTGGTGGGACGGCCTTGGCAGGCCACAGAGGAAGAGGATACAAGCAGTCCAGATGAGACTTGATAGGCTAAGGTCAGATGATAGAAAGGAGAGTACCCCCTTTCTTAGGACTAAGGAGGGGGAATGAGGAAGGGAGGGTGGGACCGAGAGGCAATGAGGGAGGGTTCTACAATCGGGATATAAAGCAAACAAATTAAAAACAAAAAACCCCAAACTAAACAAAACAAAACAAATAGGTCCCAGCACTTGGAGTAAACAAAAGCAGCAATAGCACCACTAAAACTCAAGTGGGAAGCATGCTAAACATCCAGCTAGCACATGTTTTCTTGAAACTGGCAAGAAACACTCTCGTGAAAGGAAAACTGAGTGAACCCACTTTGGAGCTCAAGAAAAGGGTATTTACCAAGAAAGAGACAGAGAGACAGAGACAGTTGAATGACAAATAGCCTAGTTAATTTCGGTTAATATTTGCTTGCTAGAATATTTGACATTTCTTGGAGGAAATCTACATACTGCCATGTTTCCTCCATCCCAAATCTGTTTTAATCATGCTCTGTCTCAGCGCTCAGGAGGCTGAGGGAAGAGGATCACAAGATCAAAGTACAGGGGGGACTAGTTGGGAAGGAGAAAGTAAGCTGGAGGGGGAGGGGCAACAGAAAGTAATGGCAGTGGGTGCAATCAAAATGCATTCTGTACATGTATGAACTTGTGCGATAAATTTAGCGTAGCCAGCTAATTCATTGTGGATATATTAGATATGGGGGCCAATGCATTTTTGCAACATGATCTCTCCCACCCCAGGAAACACGTAAGGCTTGGTCACAGGCTCTACTGCTCCATCTCTCTGGGCCTATCTGGAGGTCCTGGCAAGAGATGTTCACAGTGTCCTCAGATGCCCACTGCATTTCATAAGCACCAAATACACATAGTGGTATTAAAATGGATGAAAAGTAAAGAATCCTCAGAACAACAGTTTCTATTTGTAACAACAAACTTCAGAAGACTCATAAAACTCCATCTGCTCCATGAAGCTTTCCAACAACAATGACCAGTTGGAATTCAGTGTTCCGTGCCACTGCGCACACCGTGGTGGTGTAGATGGCTCTCCTGTCCTCCACTGTTCTGTGACACTGTGCACACCATGGTGGTGTAGATGGCTCACCTGTCCTCCAGTGTTCTGCGACACTGTGCACACCATGGTGGTGTAGATGGCTCACCTGTCCTCCAGTGTTCTGCGACACTGTGCACACCACGGTGGTGTAGATGGCTCACCTGTCCTCCAGTGTACCTCACATTCAAGGCCCTGCACAGCAGGGTTTTTAATGTGTTTTCTGCATGGCAGTCTACTTAAGATAGACAACTAAGAGAAGGGGAAGTGGTGAAAGGAACAGAAAACTACTCCTTCTGACGGATTTGCAGAGTGTAAATTTTCTCTGTCCTATCTAGCTACCTGCTCACTGTATTTCCACTTTACAGCTGCAGAGAAATGATTTCTGGCTGCATTTCTTGGGGACATGGAAAAATAGCTTCAGAGAACCTATTCTCCATCCTACTGCACAAACGTTCTTTTAGTGCAACCAGCTGCTCTGCTCCTGAGGCTGAAGGGCACCATGTAACGAGTTTGTCATCTGTTGAGACAATGTTGACACCGACTGATTATCCCCGAGAAGGAAAGAAGGGGATTTCAGGCTACCTGTCAAAGTCAAGGTCCCAGTTGTTCCTAACCACACAGAAATTATTCCATTCAAGCCCTTCCCTAAAGTTTTTCTCCTCAATATGAAATGAGAGCTATCTCTGATAATTACGTGGGACTGTGTGTAGGCTCTTTCTGTGTTGTCCAGGAGCCCCTGGCACTATTCCTTTCAGAGAAGGTCGATGTTTCCAACAGCTTAGCTGTTTTCTCTCTAGCACATGGAGACTGCAGGCTGCCTTGCAATACACAGTGTGTACAGCTACGGGGAACAGTTCTTTCCAAAGGCGGACAAGGAATGTTAAATACAGCAGTGTGTTTCAAGAGAGAGAAGGGAATAACAGTAACTGACAGGGAGAAAAAGGAAGATGAGATGGGAAAAGAAGGGGAGGGGAGGGGAGGAGAGGGGAGGGGAGGAGAGGAGAGGGGAGGGGAGGGAAGAGGAGGGGAGGGAAGGGGAGGAGAGGGGAGGGGAGGGAAGATCAAAACTAAACAGCTGTGTGTGGTTGTCTTCATCTGTTGCCTGGAACTGAGGGTGTTAAGGCAGGAGAATTGCATGTTCAAGTACAGCCTGGGCTACATAGCAAGCGCCTGTCTCAGAACAACAACAGAACTCCCTGGACTGACATAACATCAGGCTGAGGGGCAGAAAGGAATGGAAAGAACATGCTGCCTTTGTTTCACCTCAGTTAATTTGATCCATTTCCTTATTTTTACATTTTTTTAAATGCTCATCACAATACCCCTGCTTCAATATCGTGACTTCTTTCTCCTTGGAAACCTTTTTCTGACCTTCCCAAGGAAGCTTTCTTTATTTCATCAACTGATTAACACAATCAAATTTGCCTAAGTATCACCCACTAGCTATAGGCTGTCTGCTCTCTGTTGCTTTGTGGCTATTGCACTTTCATTGCCTTCTTACCCGTCATCGGCCATTTCTGCAAAGCATCTGCCTGTAAAGTTCACATCCCTGGCATGTGGGTCTCAGTATTCACACAGAGGAAGGGACGCTTTTGAGCTAACCTGTGCTCACAGCCCAGAGGATGAGACGCATATAATCCTCCCATTTTCCATCACCAAAGCTTGCTGGAAATGGCGGTCTACACCTGTGATCCCAGGCCTTGGAAAAAGGCAGAAGAATCACCAAAAGCTTGAGGCCATCCTCATCTACAATGTATGTTCCAAGCCAGGCTGGAGCACAGAGAAGAAAGACAGGAAGAGGAAAGATAGAAAGAAAGACAGACAGGGAGGGATAAAGGGAAGGAAGAGGGATGAAGAAGTTAAAAGGAAAAATTAAGGTAGGGAGGTAGAAGGGGGAGGGGAGGGAAAATAAATTGATAAAATAGAAAAGACAAAATGTACGCTCCTGTCCTGGCCAAATAAAGAGAACAACATGGGACAGTGAATATTTGGTCATCTTGGTTGATAGACTGTTCCAGGATGCCAATAAGCAGGCATTTGAGGAGCAGAGCATAGCTGCTGAGCATCGGCCTTTCTCCACACTGATAGCATGCTGGCTCGTGGGAAGGGATTTGTTAAAGAACCAATTCCCCAAACAGCTTGTTTTGTTTTGTTTTGCTTCCTTTATATGTGGGCTGATTGTCTTAAGCTGCCAAAGTAGGAAATAAGTGGCATTAAAAATGTTTTTCTGTGAGAAGAAGCAAATTAACTCTTTTGCCCTAATATTCACCAGAGACTTCCTGAAATTTTGAAAACAACCCTTTTCTTCCTTCAGACAGCATTTAACTTCAGGTTCTTTCTCTCTCTCTGCTCTTTGAAGTTGCTAGTGTCGATGGCAGTGTGCGCTATCATGCCAGCTTTAATTCAGGAGAAGCTAAAATTAGAGGTAAACGTGCTGGCTAAGTGTCCACATATCACATATCACACTGAGGCTCAAAGTAGACACTTAGGTTACATTTTAAAGGGGGAAATCTCCGAATTTGCATGCACAAAGCACTCATTGGTATGCAATAGCAGCTGTCTGGTTACCTCCCCTCACCCAACATCAAGCCAATGTCTTCCTCACTAAAGGCTATACAAACCCTGGACTAGGAGGATAATTGCAAATTGATAACACATCAGAAGTACAACAGTATGCACCGCAGCCTTATCCATTCAGCTAGGAGGGCCTCCGCCATAGCAGCTATCAATCACAGACTCAGAGCTTGAACTTGGCTCTAATGCTGCCTTTAACTCTGAGCTGCTGCACACACCCTTGTCTGATAGGGGCCTTTACCATATACATCTGCTTTGGTGCAAGACCTAATTGCCGGTGGATAAAGTGCATGCAATTCAATTCTCAGAGGCCAGCCTTACCAGGGAATTCTTTCCTCTCGGACACTTCCTCCCATATGAAGATTCTTATGGACCGAGTGCGTCTCTGCAACATGCATATATTGAAGCTCTGGCTCCCATGGGAATTGTATTTGGAGACCAGCCTCCGGAAGACGTCAAGTGTTAGAGGAGATCATCTGGGTAGAGCTGTATGCTGAGAGTAGTGTCCTCACAGGGAAAAGCTCCAGAGAGTTCTCTTCCTATCCTTCTCCGTCTCTCTCCCTCTCTCTCCGTCTCTCCCCCCTCTCCTGTGCTCTTTCATGTGAGGATGTGGTGAGAATGCAGCCACCTGCAGTTCAAGATGAGAACCCGCAATAAAAATGGAATCAGCTGCCACCTTGATCTTGTATTTCTGCCTCGAAATTTTTAGGAAAAAATCTCTTTTAAGTCACTCAGTCAATTATATGGCAGACCAAAGCTGCCCGGGACGATGACCCAGTTGTCCACGTTGTTATGCAACGTAAATGCACAAATGTCAATACGATAGCTGTTGTGAAATGTGTTCTGCTGAATGGCTCCACATACATTCAGATAGTGCAGACATCTTTGAACAGGCTTGCAGTTTACACCTTCAGCTGGTAAAAGTTTCTCTCTCTGTTTAGCCCGTTTGGAATAGGTATTCTCTTTGGGAGACTGTTTAGTAAGTCAAAGACATAACAGGAACAGTGTTGACCTCATTACCATAAGCTCCCTTCTCCTGTTTATAACTTGCTCATAAACCTTCATAACTGCTCAGTAAGAAAACCGTCTGGACGGTAATAGTTCTCAAAGGGGGTGTTGTTTGCAGATCAGTGAAGCCAGGCCACATGTCCCTCCACCAAAGAGCTTTAAAAGTGCTACTCTCAGTGAAAACAAAACTCCTTAAAATTTATTAGCACGTCAGTATCACTGTGCATAAGAGGACATGAGTTTACACAATATGAGAGAAAGAGAATTTTCTTTGTGCACTTTGGACAACCCAGTGCAGTCTAGTCTTCTTCTTTATGCAGTCCCATAATTCTAAAACACAATCAATTAACAGGCACACTTCAGATTCAAGTTTGCTTTTGGAAATAAATGCAGACATATGTGTGTGTGTGTGTGTATAAATTTACATACATGTGCATAAAGACATATGTGTATATAGCCATTTATGTGTATATAGATATACACATTGATAGTGAAACAACTTTTAAATCATATATATGCATATACATACATGTATGTATGTATGCATGTATGTATCTCCTCCTTTCTTTTTTTAAAATTTTTTATGTATGTATATCCTGACCACAGTTTCCCCTCCCTCTTCTCCTCCCAGTCCCTCCCCCCACCTCTCCTCTGCCCTCCCATCTACTCCTCCCGTCTTTCTCTTCAGAAAAGGAAAGGCCTCCTATGGATATCAAACAGGCATGGAATATTAAGGCACAGTAAGACTAGGCACCTCCTCTCTTATTAAGGCTAGATGAGGCAATCCAGTAGGAGGAAAAGGTCCCAAAGGCAGGCAACAGAGTCAGAGCAAGGCCCTGCTCCCATTGTTCAGAGTCACATACAAAGACCAAGCTACACAGAACTGTAAAATATGTGTAGAAGGCTTAGACCAGGCCCATGCAGGTCCCTGGGTTCTCCATTCAGTCTCTGTGAGCCCCTATGAGCCCAGGTTAGTCGACTCTGAGGGTCTTCTTGTGAAATCCTCTACCCCTCTGGCTCCTGCAATCCTTCCTCCCCCCTCTTCTGCAGGACTCCCCAAACTCTATCTAATATTTGACTGTGGATCTCTGCATCTATTTCCATCTATTGATGGGTGAAGCCTCTCTGATGACAATTGGGCTAGGCAACAATCTGTATCAGAATATCACTAGGAATAATTTTCTATCCTAAGTCTCTGGGCTATCCAGCCTCTGGGTCCTGGTCCTCCGGGCAGTGTCAGGGCTGGGCTTCCTCTTATGAATGGGCTTAAGCTGGACCACTCATTGGTTGTCTATTCCCGCAAGTTCTGTACCCCCGTTACCCTAGCACATCTTGCCTGCAGGACTTATTGTAGGTTGAAGGTTTTTGGCTGGACTGGTGTCCCAGTCCCACCACTGGAAGTCTTGTGTCATTACAGGAGATGGCCAGTTCAGGCTCCATATCTCCCATTGCTAGAAGTCTTTATATTTCTTATCTGTGTTAAGTGTGAATGTGTGTATAGAATTGAATAAATTAGTTACTCTTATTTTTCAAATCCCCCCCTCTGTGTGTGTGTGTGTGTGTGTGTGTGTGTGTGTGTGTGTGTATACGCACGCACATGTGCATGCTGCTAAGTAATGTTGGCTAGCAAGATGGCTCAGTGCTATCAGGCATTTGTCTCAAAGCCTGACGACCTGAGTTTTGCTATTCCTAAGAATTCTATAGTAGAAAGAAAGAACAGATTCCTCTAATTTACCTTGTCCTCTGACATCTACATGTGCATATAGCGTATATGTACATGTACACACATACACAAGCACGCACCTGCACACACACACAATTACTCAATGTTAAAAAAAATATCAGTCTTTAAGGTGCTAGCCAGGTAGGTTAGGGATCATATACGCACTGTCTAGAAAGATGATAGAAAGGAAATGCTATAGTTTAGGTAAAGTGGTTTCTTTCATAATCAACAATGTCTCATTACGAAACAATTGCGGTTTTGCTTTTATCTGAAAACCAAAACATCACATTTGTCCTTATGCTGCTGGCATGCTTGTAGACGGCATTCTGGGATATTTCACTTTAGTAAGAGCTGACTTGTGTCTGATGAATTTATCAGAATAATATAGATGAGTCACAAAACATGAAAACTACTGTGAAAGTGGCAATCCTGCAGACGCAAATGCCCGCCCCTTCTCACGGGTACTCATGGCAGCGGCACTGAGGGCGAGTGAGGCAACTCAGCTGTCTTCTCTCTGCCTTACCCAGGAGGCCCTTCCATAAAGGGCCACTCTCACTTCCTTGAGCTGAGAAGTTTAACTTCCAGTCATCACGAGCAGGAGCCATGAGAGAAACAAACAAAAGAGGGAAGTAGCAGTCGGAGAAAAGAGGGAAGAAGCAGTCGGAGAAATCCGGAGCGTGGGACTTTCTATGGGCTAAGAGCTGGGTCAGCTCAAAGAGAACGTGTTGCTGGGAAACAGAGTTGGCAGGGAGCTTGGACACCCAGTGAAAAGCTAAGAAATAAAGACTTAATGGTTCTCAAAAATAAAAATAAAACCAAACCAAACCAAACCAAACAAACAAACAAACAAAAACAAAAAAATCTAATGGAACATGCAAGTTGCCCAGGATTCTGTTTGAACACAGCTGCCTCACAGGCCAGGCCATGTTAAGACTGGCAGAGAAATTAGAATACAGACAGGCAGTTCATTAATGTTAATAGCTTTAGAACAATATGGTCACAGATAGTGGTTAAATTGGGCCATGTGTTTTGAACAATGATTTTTAAAGCATTTACAAATGTACTATGACAAAGTCTGCAGAGTCTTTTAAATAATATAAAAGTTAATAAGCTGCTATGGTGGAAAGGTCAAAGTCATTCAGTTTGGCTGGATAAGACACAGGTGGTCATTATATGATTGAATTTATCTTCCTCCATATTTGAAATTTTCCCAAAAAAACTTAAAGTAAATGAATATATGTTAGATAGGTTTTTTATAGAGATGACACCATTTCAGTGCTTTGAAAATACTGGATAAAAATGTATGTAAAGGCACCCAAAGGCATATTAGGAAATTAATCAACATAATTATTACAAAATGCAAATCTCTTCTTAATGCCCTACTTGACTTACCCCAAAAATGTAACACAACAGCCGGTTCACAAGTAAATTAGGTGGGATGGGCTCCAATACCCTCAAAATGTTCTTGTGGGGATCAGCTGAAAGTAATCTTTATAAACTGCATGTTGGGACAGAAACGTGACTTAAAACTTTCAGCTCCAAATTGGCTGTGATTTCCTCTAATAGCAGTAAACGTGTCCCTTCACCAAGAGTGGAGGTGTTTGGAAGCATCTGGTTCCACAAATATTTCCTCCCTTCCTGTCACCCGGTAAGGAAAACAAGAAGGGTAGCCTGTTTCCAGTGAGATGTAAAATCTGCTGCACACACAGCATTGCATTGTGACTGGAGGCTGCTCTCTCCCTACAAGCTTAAGGTTTTGTCCAATTCATCTTTTGCGCATCCCGGATTCAGAAATCAGGGATAAGGTAGCTTCTTCCTGGGTTATCTAACAAGAGGGTTGACATGTCCAGTCACAAAACTCTGTGCTTGCAGCCTTGAAATCAAGCAGGTGTTCGTCTCAACTTCTGAATCTCTCCAATAGCCTCTTTAGCACTCTGAGGCCTGTGTCCTTTTGTTCCACAGCCACCTGGGCAGACTGTTTTGTGTAACTTGCTGGGTGGGAACTGAGTGAATACGAGACCCAGTTAATCAGAAATTAATTTATCTCCCAGACAAATGGACAGAGACCTTAAATGTTATTTCCATTAGTAAAACACTATGTACAACTAAATCATGGAAAATAAAACACACTAGAATAAGATGTCAGTATTTAACCTCATAATAATGTAAATTACTTTAATCCCAGCATTACAAAGGTAGAGATAGAGGGCCCTTGAGTTTTACATTCATCTCAGATACACAGGGAGTTTTAGGGAAACCTGGAGTATAAGTAAGATCCTGAATCTGAAAAGGCAAACTTTCCAAAAATTAACTTACAAGGATCTCTGTCTCCCTCTCCCTCTGTCTGTCTGTCTGTGTCTCTATCTTCTTCCTTCCCCTCCCTCCTTCCCTCCCTCTTTCCCTTGCCCTCCCTCCCTCCCTCTCTACGCCCCTTTCTGTGTGTCTGTATGTCTGGGTGTAGATGTATGTGTGTTATGTGCACATGAGCACAGAGGACAACATCTGCCCAATCCATCCTGTTCCCTTGAAAAAGGATCCCACTTTATCTGAAGTTCCCTTTCTCAGCTAAACTGTCAGTCCAGCTAGCTCTAGGGACATGGTGTAGGGAATCTAAACTCAGTCCAACTGTTTGTATAAAAGGTGCCCCTGTCCAAGGAGGCATCTCCCCAGCCCCAGAAACATAGAACTCTTAAAGGAAGATGTGATATTCACCTACAATTTCAGAAGATATGACAGAAACGCTATGGCTTGGCAATCAAAACTTACATTTGGCCAAAGTTTGAGATGCTCTTAAGACCCCTGAGCTCATGTTCATTGGGAATACTCATGTTGGTTCCTGTGGAGAGATCTGAGTGTGCCAGGCAGAAAGAGAAAGTCGCTGCCTCTATAAGTTCACCCTGACCTTAGCCTAGCCTTGGATGTAATTGATGGAAGTGCATTCAGTACTATATGTGGGCAATAAGAAAAGGCCTCCATATACCTGTCTCACAGCCACCAGCAAGGCGGTGATTGTTGTCACCCACTCCATCTACCCGCCCAATGGAGATATGGACACAGGCATTCCCTAGGAATTCCAAGTAGAACTGCCTCCCAAAGATTCTCATAGCAAATGGGTTGGGGGGTGCGGGGGGCTCTCTTAACAGAGCATGTGGAATGTTCCCTTTAGAGCCAGGAGATGGGTAGGCACTGTGGCTGAGCTTCAGGGAGGAGCAGAAGAACTGAGATGGACATGTGGCTGGCACATATCCCTGAAGTTGGAAGCTGCTTCAGTGCACTGGCTCAGAGCATCAAAGATTAACTTACATTGTTATCTCAGAAAATCATTCTGGCGAAGCAATCTCAAGCTCATAGAGGTGAGCAGGGACTTTCAAAAATTCAAACTTTCTATTTCAGAGTTCAGATTTTTTCTATTTTTGATTTCATGCGTTCCAGCAAGTGTCTACTATAGGCACACATCTCAATAATCACAGTGTGTATACCCTCAAGTAACAACGATATCCATTATTATATAAAAGATGGATAATTCACCCCATAACACTCACTCCTCTCACTCTCAAGTGGCACAAGAATACCTTGTTGTCTTACCAACTATTCACAGCAGAATGGAGCTAAGGGCCCATGAGATGCACAGCAGCTAGAAGCCTTGCTGTGCTCTCAGAGGACCAGAGCTCAGTTCCCTGAGCACCTCAAGCAGCTCACATCCACCTGGAATTTCAGCTCCTGGCGTCCTAGTGCCCTCTTCTGGCCTCCATGATCATCTGAACACATGTGTGCAAGTTCACACCCATGCTACATAAATAAAAAATGTTAACTCATTTAAAAAGAAATTTGCAGGCAAACGGATGGAACTAGAAAAGATCATCCTGAGTGAGGCAACCCAGACCCAGAAAGACAAAAATTATTTAGTACAAGATAGCCATGCTATAATCCACAGACCCAAAGATGCTAAGTAAGAAGGAAAGCCCAAGGGAGGATGTTTGGATCTCATTGAGAAGAGAACATAAAATAGATATTGGAAGAATAGATGGAGGAAGGGAAACAAGTGAGAGAGGGGGTTGGGGGGCAGGAGGAACCAAGTGTCAGGAGGACAAAAGGAGAAATAACTGGAATCATTGGGGTACCATCTCTGGGACAAGGTGGAGACCTAGGACAATGGAAACTACCATGAGGGGACCGTAGCTAAGACTCCTAGCAATAGGGGCTACGGAACCTGAAACCTCCACCTCCTGTAACCAGGGGGACTTTCAATGGATGGATGGGGACACCAACCCAGCCACAGAACCTTTGACCCACAATTTTTCCTCCCTATAAGAGGTGCGGGGATAAAGAGGGAGCAGAAATCGAGGGAATGGCCAACCAATGACTAGCCCAGTTTGAGATCCATGCCATGAGAGAGAGCCCACCACTGACACTATTAATGATATTCTGCTATACTTGCTAGCATAGCCATCATCTGAGAGGCTTCACCTATCAGCGGATGGAAACAGATACAGAAGGATTGAAGGACGTAGAGAGGTCAAGGACACCATAAGAAAACCTAACACAGTCATCCCACCTGGGCCCCTAGGGGCTCACTGAGACACAAACACCTGCCAGAGAGTATTCATGGGAGAGCTAGGTGCCCTACACAAATGTAACAGATATACAGCTTGACCTTCATCTGGGACCCCTAGCAGCAGAAGCAGGCGCTGTCTCTGACTCTGCTGCCTGCCTTTGCATCCTTTCCCCCTAACTGGGCTGCCTTGTCTAGCCTCAATAAGATGCACCTAGTCCAACGGCAATTGGATATGCCAAGACAAGTTCATATTCAAGGGAGGCCACCCCTTCTCTGAGGAAAAAGGAAGGGGGAAGGGGAAAAGAGGGGGAAGGGAGGTGGGAAGGAGCGGCTGGGAGGAGAGGAGGGAGGGGAAGCGTAAATAAATACATTAGTTAATGAAAAAAAAAATAAGAAGAAAATAAAAAGGATCAAGCTGACAAATAACAAATTGCGTTGTTTTGTGGAAGATATTCTTTTCAAAAACAGCTTTTTAAAACCTTAGCTACTGTGGACACTGCCACAGCCACTCTTGATTTTGGTGATAATTCCTTGACTAATGTTAATATGGTGGAAGTGTGAGCCACTGTGGCTTTTGTATCATGGGCGTACACTGTGAAAAGGGCATATAACACCAGGGCTTCACTAGAAAAGTAAATTTGACCTGTGTATGCCTGGGGTGTGTCTTGAGAAGCCCTCTTTCCAGAATACACCCTTAAAAGATAAAACTCTGTTGCCAAGGAGTCTTCTCCTGTGAACATTCCCTGGGGAATAGGGGAGACATTGAGTGTGGGACCTGTCAGCGATGCTGGGCCGGATGACACTTCCCTAGCCAGGACTCAGAGACCTTCAAAATAGATTCATGAAATGGTGGTGACAGATTATAATGGAAAACAGGTGGAGCTTTGAAAATGGGCTTGCTGAAGAAACAGCACTTTCTTAAAGGGTCTCTTCGGGCGTCTGAAACATACGTTGGTATATTTCAGCACATACAATGTGCCCTGGTACAGGACAGCCTAGGAGCGATGCTCTGACTTTGATCGGCTCACAGTGTTTGGTGAATTTGGGGAGATATTCCAAAGTCCATGCTACCACTTTTGAACTTCTTTACCCCCAAAGAAGGTTTAATTGGGACGGAAAATGGCTTTCCATTGGTGGAACACAGTCAAGATTAGCATGCCATAACCTTTTCCATTGCTGGACTGAGAAAAGGTTCTGAACAAGAAGGTAGTGTGCAGCCACCTTGAGGAAGAGCGCTGTGAACTGTGAGGTGACACTCAGGTTCCACGTGCTGCTGGTGCCTGTCCCCGTTTACATGAACAGAGGTCATGGAACGTCTTCACCGCTGCCTTTTGCTCAGGGTTGGCAAAGAGCTTAGAAAGCAAAGACAGCCACGACATGATTGGGTTTAAAAAAATAAAAAGATTGTTACTTTTTAAAAAATGCCTTATTACCCACTTGCTCACAAGATTGCCTTTGTGGGGCCTCAGTTCGAAGCTTCTCTTTGGAACCATACTGCCAAATAACAAGGTGGTCAAGAGCGAAACCCCCAAATCCTCATTCTCTCAAATCGTAAGACACTTCTGCTGGCTGAAAAACAAACTATCAAAACAAACAGTTGGAGGACAAAATTATTTCATCACCAAGCCTAGGGAATTGAAAATAAATAGAAGCGAAGGAAACAAATTGCACAAAACATCTGAACGGCAGTGGAACAGCTAGCGAAGCGGGTACTTTCAGTTATAAGTGCGAAGTGCGTGCAAGCCAAGGGTTGACTCACCTAACGATACACCTCCCTTCCCAGAAGTCATCTCTGAGGCCTTGAGACATGTTGCCTCTTGAGAGAGTCTTTGCTTGTGGGTACAGCTCAGTGGTGGAGTACAAGACCCCCCCACCCCGGGTCAGATCCCTGGAACCAGGAGTGGTAATGACACACACCTTTAATCCCAGCACTAGGGAGGCAGGTGAATCTCTGAATTCTAGACCAGCCTGATCTACAGTGAGTTCCAGGACAGCCAGAGCTCCATGGAGAAGCCTGTCTTGAAAACAACAACAACAAGAAAACAAGATAGACAATAAATAAAAGTGCCTCTGTCTATGTGGACACCTGTGGCCATGTTGAAAATGTTTTTGTCATCTCATCTTTTAGAGAGACTGGAGACTGAAGTCAACTCGAAGAGAGGGAGGTTTATATCTGTCCTGGACCCTGTTTCATCCCTCTCTTCCTTGTCTGACTTTAATCTGTGTCTTTATATTTTAAGAGGCCAGGGCCATGAGCATCAAACAGACCTCAGTCAATTCTGAGTCCATCTATGCATCCCTGAACCTAGGGAAAGTGTTGGAGAGTCGTGGACTTGGGGCGAGTCTCAGATATGTGAATGGCCCTGGGAACCCTCAATTTTGCAGTTTAAGTTCGGAGAGAGGCTCATTGTACCCCAACCTCTCCTTTAGCACTGTACTACCCAGAAGCAAAAGTGAGTGAAAGACCTTAGAGAGAGAGGAAAGAGACGTTAATCCGATCATGGCTTCCCCTGCTGCGTCTGGCCTCTGACAGAACCGCCTAGAGACTAACAAGATGGAAAACAGACAAAACAAATTTACTACTTACACCTCCAGGAACCCCACTGGGTACCATTAGTGCCATGTTCAGTTTGGACTCCTGGCTTTCCCTTACATTTTGTGTCCTGGAATTACTCACTGGGGCAAAAATACAATTGAAGGAGCTGCCAGGCTGTCGGGCAAGAAGTTCCTGTGTCGGCCTTGGTGCCCTTTCTCTCTCTAGGATGCAGCTAAGTTCAAAGCACAGTGGGGCCAGGGGAGGAGTAGGCTTTCAGCCAGTAGTGACTGGGCCATTGCCTTTGTGACTTTGCCTCAGATAGCCAAGACCCAAGTTCACATTTCTAGTGAAGACAAACAAAAGGACAAGTCAGAAAGAAAATCCAGAACCCTAAGGGCTTAGGTGTGGGCAAGGCATCCATTTCAAAGTGAGAAGTATATGGAAAACTGGTGTTTCTGACATCGTAGAGATGAAAGCCATAAAAATCGCCCCCCCCACCCCAATCAAAGCACCAATTTATTTCCCCTTCAGGACATCGCTTTTCTCTCAGCAGCTCAGGATACTGTACACACAAGCTCACAGACTACGGCAAGATGTGTCTCGGTGACTGTTTTCTTTTAAGTTGAGAAGGCAGCTGTGTGCACAGTAATGCCTGTGATAGGTTCCAGAAACAGCTCCTACGGAGCCCTTCCACCTGTGACAGGAAAGGCAAGCCACCAGCCAAGCTCCGATTCTCTCCCTTATAGAACCAAGTCCCCTGTTCACAGTGCAGGGCCCAGCACATCACGGACCTAAGAACGCTTTTCTTAAGCAAGTGGAACTCTGGAGGGATCATCTATCTGTGCTTGCTCTCTGCAGGGATTTGGGGAGATGCAGAGAGGTTCTTAGGCTCCTGCTGGGTCCCCACATTGATCTTATCTTTGACTTTTCTACCTCCATCAACTTCTCTATTCATTTCATACACCTTTTCTCCCCTAAGTCATCAGGAAACCTTTCAGGAAAAGTAATTTTTCAAAATCCCAAATTTTTTATAATTTTTTTTATTAATTTATTCTTGTTACATCTCAATGGTTATCCCATCCCTTGTATCCTCCCATTCTCCCCCTCCCCCATTTTCCCATTATTCCCCTCCCCTATGACTGTTCCTGAGGGGGATTACCTCCCCCTATATATGCTCATATCAAGTCTCTTCTTGCCAACCTGCTGTCCTTCCTCTGAGTGCCACCAGGTCTCCCCCTCCAGGAGACATGGTCAAATGTGAGGCACCAGAGTACGTGAGAAAGTCATATCCCACTCTCCACTCAATTGTGGACGATGTTCTGACCATTGGCTAGATCTGGGAAGGGGTTTAAAGTTTACCGCCTGTATTGTCCTTGTCTGATGCCTTAGTTTGAGCGGGACCCCTGGGCCCAGATCTACCTATCATAATGTTCTACTTGTAGGTTTCTAGGACCCTCTGGATCCTTCTACTTTGCTATTCTCCCATGCTTCTCTCTGAAAATCCCAAATTTATAACAGTGGTGTTTTGTCTCATTAAAGAACAAGGCTCTGTAATTTAGGGCTCTGAACACACTCCCTCAGTCACATGCTTCCTTGCAATTTGACAAGCTTCTGCAGGTGTATATGTGTCCGTGTGTGTGTGTGTGTGTGTGTGTGTGTGTGTGTGTGTGTGTGTGTGTGTGTGTGTGTGTGTGTATGTGTTTCTGATGATTTTTCGCACACTGAAGAGGCAAAGAAGGGAACACCTGGGCTCCGGTGGGGCTCATCTCACCCTAGGAAATCTGTCAAATGCCTCTGAATTTCCAGTAGCCTCACTTACCTCAGTAACAACTCATTTTACCAAGCACATTTCCAGAAAACGCAGCTTCTGTTATACAGATAAACTTCTCAATTTCTTCAGTTCCCTTCTCTCTCCCATCTTCCTCTCTCCGCCCTCCCTTTCCTCCCTCCTGTGCTCCTTTCCTTTTCTATTGTGACATGTACATGTCACTTCCATATCTCAGCAAAGTAAACCAGAAATATGTGGTTCTCTCTAAATCTCCCCTGGGTTCTTTACTCTCTTGAGAATCCAGTTATAACCAGAAGATAACCAAGTAGCTGAGAGACTGTATCCATCTATCCCTATATCCAGTCTAAAAAAGGAAAAAGAAAAAGAGTCAACAATGAGACGGAGCAGTGGCCACTCTCAAGAAACTTCGCACCTGATGCTTAAAGAGAAATCCAGTCAGGTATGAAGAACCAGCGCAAGAGTGATGTTACACTTTGACGTGACTGGAGCAAAGGAACCTGGGAAATACACCAGATACACATGAAGTTGTATCTCAAATGATACCAAAGAACTGTGTAGAAGTTACAGAAAGAGGATTGAGAAACTTGTCGCAAATTGGAGGTACATGGAGTAAAGGAACGGAACTGAAACTCACAGACATAATGAAGACTGCAGAGGAGGGTTACCACTGAGGGTTCTTGGTGTTCTTGAACACCCACCTGGATGAAAACCTGGAGAGTATATCCCAGTGGCAGTGCACTCTAACTGAAGGATGCGCACAGACTTAGCAAGGATGTTAGCATCCAACTTAATCCCTCTAACTGGCTCACATGGTGCTAGGAAGCATAGCACAAGCAGCCACAGTCTAATCAAGAGAACCCTGAGTTCAACACTCGGAAACCCTGTTGGGAACACTGCATGGAGCAGTAGCAATGGAAAACACAGCCCCCACTTCAAAGCATGACTCATGGACTAACCTGATAATAAGCCTAAAATCTCTTCATAATTGTCCTTTTACTCTCTCCTGAGTTTTAAAGTCTGTCATGATGCTTAACCTATAGGTAGAAGATTTGGGTTCAATAAATAAAAGGGTACAAAGATATTTGGTAAGCACTGAATGATGCATTCATTAATTCTTTTCTGCACTCAATCATTCACAGAATAGGTCATTTTTGGAAAGAAAGCATCCATCTTCGGTGAATAATTCAATATATACATGGTGAAATATCAGACCACAGAACACTTAACAAGCTTAATACACATACAATATGTATCAGGTGACTGTAATAGCAGATGTCTAGCACAATAAAGATAACCAGGCAATGCTAACGGCCCAACTGCCCTGGTTTTCCCAGATAAGAATACCTTAGAATACAATGGCAACATCAGGTTAAGCCTAATAAACTATACTATACTTTATCAGCCCACCGATCAAAGTGTTCATTATAGGAAATATAAAGCTGATCATGGAGAATTAGAAAAGACTGGGACATTATGATGCTCATTTGATGAGATTATAATCTAACTTAAATTATCTAAATGTGCAAAAATAGGAAAACAAGTGCCAATGGAAAGTTCATGCCCTGGGGACATGAATAGACTAGCCCACAGGCTCTGTGGAAGACAGGCTGGACGTTAGGGCTAGAAAGACAAGTCACAGGATTCACTGATGGCGGTTGAGCAGAACTGGAGACAGCTGCTGATAAAATAGTGTCTTTTTATTTCTTTATAAAAGGAAATAATCTGAGATCCAATGGTGTGTTTTGGTGCCAGTGACAGCACTGCCATCACCTTTGTGCCTTCAACCATCCCTACTATCCAATTGTCATAATCAGATTCAGTAATCTGGTGGTTATTATTTCATGTTTTTTTCTATTAGCCTACTCTGACTCGTTATCAAATCAGAGAGAAATATAACTGGTTCCACCCCTAACTTCTCCAGACACTGCACTGAAACTTGTCAGGTAATGACATTTTCTGACACTTTTAACTTCTAGTGGCTTTTGTGGCATTATCTCAGGGACTATTTAATGCCTTGGGAAATTTTAAACAATAAAGTAGTTTGTGGATAGTCTGAAATGTCCTCAGGTATTCTCATGAGAACACAAACAAATGAACATAGGGACATTTTCCAAGGCATACAGCCTCTCAAAGGGTGTCTGTGACACATACATTATCCACAGAGAGACCCTTCGTGTATTCTCTATTTGCACGTCTGTCCAAGATCCTCTCTTCCGTCTCATGACCATTGAACTCAACATCAGGTACGTGCTTCATTGGTAGCCTCCCATCAGTTACCCTCCCCCGTTCACTACCCAGGCCATGCTAGTCAGTGTCCAGTTCTCATATCCCACTCATACAAGGATCAAGTCTCCAGCTATTATTGCCTCGGAGTTGAATTTAAGAAGCAGAAGCCTGGTTTCTTCAATAGCCTTTTACCGGCTCACGAATATTTCCCCAGCAAGACCTCATCCCTAGCATGTAGGTAGAAGGAAGTAAGCACTTCAATCCATTGCATGTCGGCATCCAATATTTATTGTTTTACATGTAGAGATTTAAGACCAACTCACAAAAAGTAGCAAGCAGGCATTTTCTGAAAAGACTCTGTATTTAAGGAAACACGTCTATATTTCAGAGAGCTGTCAGTCGATCTCCTGGAAGAGTACATTTTGAATCATTAAGAACTCCAGGAGAAGAAAATTTATAATACTATTTTGGGGATAGAGTAGAAGGGAGATAAAATTTAATGAACCTTCATTTTATGTAAATACAACAGAATGTTGGATTTATAGGACTGATAACATCAGGAAACTCATTTAGTTTTATATAACCCAAGGTCCCAAACTTAAGGAATTAGTCTGTTAAAGTTATTACCCTGTTAGATCAAGGGCCAGTAACTTTGTAAAATATGTGCACCGGGGCACCGACCCTGGGTGCTAAAGAGCAGATGGAAGTTTTTGCTGATGTACTATAGGAAGAAGTGTTTTCCCAACAAATGAAAGGGTGTGGGCACACTCTAGGTAATTATACACAAGGAAGGGCACATACTGCTTAGTTCTGATACTATCATAACTTGGCAGAAAGGCTGTCTTTGGATGACTGTCCCATGAAGGAAGATGGCCCAAGGGGTCTTTGTCTCATCTTCTGAGGACACAGGGAAGGTGCGGAAATAACTTGTGACATTACTAACCTGGAGGGAGGAAGGGAAAGAAGGTGGCTTTGCACAGACCTTGGAACTGAGAGAATTGAGAGAGTCCATTAAACAAATATATAAAGAGTGAAGATGGAGTTAAGAAACGGAAGTGGCTAGAAGATCAAACTGAAGCACTGTCCAAAGAGAACTCCACGGCAGGCAAGATGACAGGTATAAGCCAGGGGCCACTCAGCTTTTACTAATTTTAGAGTGGAACCAGCCACCCTCTGTTAGCTACAAGATGAGAGAGTTGGGACACTCCAGCAAGTCATAATGAAATAATTACTTATAAAGGTGTGAGCAATATTAGGAAAACTACGAAGACTGACTTGGTTCTTGGGACTAGGAGTCATGAGTCAAAGGCCACAACAAAATCTTAGACAGAGGAGCATGTACCATACATGTTTGAATTGTGTTTGGAAGAAAGAAGCAAGAGAGAGGAGAGCTCTCAGACTCTTCGCACCTTTCACTCTTTACCCAGGCCTCCCTGTTGACTGAACCATGCCACAAGCTAAGGGGCATGGAAGCTTGCTTGCCCAGGAGAGGGTACAGGATCATGGGAAGTAAGAATAACCAATCCAGTGGAAACTATCTCTTTTGAGTATCAGACTTCCCAGGGGAAGACTATTTCCCTGCCTTCAGCACTCCCTATTTTCCTGCAGTTCTTAGTGTAGAGTTTCTTCATAGATGGAGAAAATAAGATATTCCACGATAAAGTCAAATTTAAGTAATATCTACCTACAAATTCAGCCTCACAGCAGGTGCTAGAAGGAAAACTCTTTTTTTTTTTTTTTTAAGATGTATTTATTTATTTATTGTGTATACAAATCTCGTTATAGATGGCTGTGAGCCAACATGTGGTTGCTGGGAATTGAACTCATGACCTTTGGAAGAGCAGTCAGTGCTCTTAACCTCTGAGCCATCTCTCCAGCCCCTAGAAGGAAAACTCTTACCCTAAGGAGGTTAACTACACTCATGAAAACACAGGAAATAAATAATGTCATACCAGTAAAATCAAAAGAAGGGAAACACACAAGTACTCACACACACACACACACACACACACACACACACACTCACACACACCACCACCACCACCACCACTACCACCAACAAAATAACAGGAATCAACTATTATTGGTAATTGATATTTCTTAAAAATCAATGGTCTAAATTCCCTAATAAAAATACACAGACTAACAGAATGGATGAAAAAGCAGTATCTATCCTTCTGCTGCATCCAGAAAACACACCTTAACATCAAGGATAAACATTGCCTCTGGGTAAAGGGTTGGAAAAAGATGGTTCAAGCAAATAGACCCAAGAAGCAAGCTGGTGTTGACACTTTAGTATCTAACAAAACAGACTTCAAACCAAAACTGGTCAAAAGAGATGGGGAAGGACACTACATACTCAATAAAGGAAAAATCCACCAAGAGGACATTCCAATGCTTCATATCTATGCCACAAACAAAGGGTACCCAAGTTTATTAAATAAATACTACTACAGTTTAAATCACATATTGACCCTCACACACTGATAGTGGGAGACTTCAATACTCCACTTTCAGCAATAGACAGGTCATCCAGACAATAACTAAACTAAGAAACTCTGGAGCTAATAGACATTGTAAACCAAATGAGCCTAACAGATATTTGCAGAACATTTCATCTAAACACAAAAGAATAACCTTCTCAGCACATCATGGAAGTTTACCCAAGACTGGCCATATATACAAAGCAAGTCTCAACAGATACAAGAAAACTGAGAATACCTCCCTGTATCCTATCTGACCACCATGGATGAAAGCTGGGTGTCAACAACAACAGAAATAGCAGAAAGCCTACAAACACATGAAAACTGAACAACTCTCTACTCAATAAAAATTGGGTCAAGACAGAAATGAAGAAATTAAGGACTTTTTATAATTCAATGAAAATGAATACACAAATAGATCCATATTTATCACCCTGTGTAAAGCTCAATTCCAAGTGAATCAAGGACATTAACATAGCACCAGACACACTAAATTTAATAGAAGAGAAAGTAGGGAACAGCTTTGAACTCATTGTCTCAGGAGACAACTTTCTGAACATAACACTGATAGTGGAGGCACTAAAACCAACAATTAATAAATGAGGTCTTACAAAACTAAAAAGCAATCATAAGGCATAGAATGTATATATTATATATTATACCTATTAGCTTAGTATTTTTATGGGATTCCTGACTATGAGAACTAGTGGGTCTCTGACTCTTGTGCCTGCTCTTAGAGCTTTTTCCTCCTGTTGGACTGCTATGTGATATGATAGCTTTTACTTCATCTTATTATATTTTATTTTGTCATGTTCGGTTATTATCTCTTAGAAGCCCATTCCTTTCTAGTAAGAGTCAGAAAAGGAGTAAATCCTGAGTATAAGAGAAGTAGGGAGGAATTTGGAGGAGTAGAGGGAGGGGAAACTATGGTCAGAATATATTGTATATGAAAATCTATTTTCAATAAAAGAAAACAATCTTTATATGGCCCCTTTTCCTCAACATTTTCTGAGCCTTAAGTGGGGGGCATGTAACTATACTTAATGGAAAAAGAGGCTATGGATTTGAAAAAATAGCAAGGGAGGTACATATAGGAGCATTTGGAGGGAAGATAGAGAGGATAAAATTAATGTAATTATATTATGATTTCAAGAAATAATTTTAAGCTAGTACAAAAATGTATCATACTGCCACTAGAAAAACCTACACCAGGATATCAAGGAAAATCAGCTCCCAGTACTCCAACCTAGTTAAGAAGTCTGGTGCCCTAAAGGATTTCATGCCATGCTACATTCCGTTAATCCAATATGCTTCCCCAAATGGTTCATAAAATTAATTCTAAACTCAGGACCAGAAACTGAAAAGGGTTGGGTAGAAGTGTCTTACTACTTTCAATTCTAAGGATGTTACAGTCTTGTGTGCTGGTAGGACCACAGAATATTTGACAAATTCCCAATACATGCTAAGGACGAACAGATTCATCTATGACTTCAAAGATGTTATGTAATCATAAAAGATTATTTGGCAACCTGAAATAATAAAAAAAGAGTATCATTACTATCTCCACAGAATGGTTCAGTCTCTAATAAAATTGTGTGATTGGAGAGGAATAACACATTCACAAGAAGAAAAACTAGCTCCCATACACTTATGAGGATCCCCTCATCAGACACTGAATGATACTCCTGTGTAACAGAACATTAAAAGGCCACAGAATGGGTTATAAAGATCACCAGCAGTCTCTGCCTCCATCATCGCAGGGTTCTCATGTTCAAGCCTGCAGCTGCATGTTTATAGTGCTTTATACAGGTTAGAAAAACAAAAAGATGCCTTCTCATGTGGGCCAGTTAGGAAAGAGTGGCCCTTGCAGGGAAAAAATAGTCATAGACCTTTATATCTGGGATGTCCAGTTTGGCCACCAGCAAGGAAGGAACTTCAGCTATTACCAATGCCCCTGACTGGGCTCTGTGTACAGAACTCGCTCTACATAATCGTAAAATCATGTACATTTATTCATCCTCTACATACCTATTTCCCACTTACCCTCCATGATGAACAAACAATTGCTTTGCAGCATTTTTATGCTCCAAATTTAAAAGAGACTGGCAACAGATAGCAATGTAGATGGTTCATGAGTACCGAGTTAACTCTAATACAGCACCCTTCAACATGAAACTATTGGCTGCCAAGAACCAAAGAAAACAAGAAACTCAAGAGGCCAAAGATAGTACCGGTGAACTATAACCCTGCTCTTGGGCAAAACCCACATAGCCTCTCTCTTAACTCCACTGTCCCGTCAAAGTGTTTTCATTTTCTGAAGCCACAGTTTCCTCAGCTAACTTGTATCTTCCTTTGGTATTTGGTGATGTATGTGAGCCTTCATGGTCCTCTTTATAAAATTTATTTTAGATCTCTCTCTAATATGAGTGAGGACTGCTCAGGTGTTGGTAATCAGGGGATCAACTGAGAAAAGCATGCTGGAGGCAAGAAGCCCTACTATGCATGTTTTTAGCACATCAAGTGGAGTAGAAGACTTCACATCTAATTCCAGTGGTTTTCACATCTGTCTGTATTTAATATTTACAATACACAGAGGCAGGACACTGCTGTGTCTTCTCAGTCTCCTCCTTTGTATAATGCCCTTTCATTAAACTAACAAGGTTCCCCTTTAGGTCTAACTTTTAATAGTGTTCTTAGGATTAAAAATAGAAACTGCCTGTTACACAGAAGTTTCCAGACTTTCTATTCTGAGTATTCTCTTAGGATGTCTATCCAGAATTGTCATTACTTTAAGTTCTGTCCCCAGTCTACAAAATAAGGCATCCCAATGTCATTTTCTCTATTTTCCTATAACTGAACTTCTCCTTTTGTGGTTTCCGCAATCCCCTAGATGGAAGACTTTTCCCTCTTGCCCTCTAAGCCACCTGCTAATTGGCATGTGATGGAGCATCCCACCTGTACAATACCTCTCTCCTGCTAATAAGTGACACAAATTAAAGTGATCACACTTATCGTATACTCCACTTGAGATTAAACAGGGGAATGTTTTATTCTGTGTAAGTATCTTCCAGCTGTAGGAATAAAATGTTAATCAGACATTAAAGATGCCAAGAAAAATAAATTCAATGTGTAAATAGCTACTTTGAGTAATTAGCTATTTACTATTTATTAAAGGCTAAATAAGATCTCCCAGTTTGCCACACAACACTGGAGAAGCACTTGGAGGGGCAGCACAACAGGGTAGCATTGGCACATCCCTGATGAAGCATCTAGAAGTTTAATCAAGCTCTCGTAGCAGTAAAAGAGCTCAACAAGCTTGGTCTTGATGAGGATGAGATGAAAGTGAAAGATGGGGCAGGCAAACTGGGGTTACCAAATGATGGAGACTGCTAGACAACTTTTCACTGCCAAGGGCAGGCATCTGACAGCAAATTAGAAGGAAGAAGACTTGATTTGGTTCCTAGCTTCAGATATTGCATCCCTTGGTCATTTGCCTTGGGGCAGAACATCATACTTGGAAATGCATTGGGGCAAAGTGCAACACTCCATGAAGGACAGGAGGCAGTGCCTGGGAGGAAGGGGCTAGTAAGACACACACGCAAAGCCATACCATCAGCGGCCCCCTTCATCCACTAGCCTCCACTACTTCCCAAAAAGTATCAACCAAATTCTTAAATCATTCATGGATTAAAAGGCCAAAGTTTACAAATCTCAGTCACCCCTTGAAATCCCTCTAGATTGCTGCTTTAGAGACGGTGACATTTGAGCTTCATTGTCACCCTGACTAATATCCTCTAGGAGTTTGGTGACACATACCTATTGGTGTCTTTCTGAGGGTTTTCCAGAGACTGAGGGCAGGGGAAAGATCTACCCTGAATGTGGTCGGCATCATCCTATAAGCTGAGATCTAAAAGCCCATAACCTCCTCTGTCCCCCACCCCAGGCCTCCTGTTCTTCTGACACAAAAAAAAAGCACACTGATTCTCCAGACAATGCAACAACAGTGCCATCTTGCACCTTGAGGTTGAACCCACTGGTGCCTTTGACGTTGGACCTTTCAGTCTCCAGAACTAGAAAAATGCATTTCTGTTCCTAAAATTCAGCCTGTCTTGAGTACGCTGTTACACTGACACAAATGGCCAAAAAAAAAAGCTATAGTCTATGAAATATTGTTGAGCTCGGCCATCCAGCACTTCATCTACTCCGACCTCAGCACCACCTGTGCCAGATGCCTCTCTCTGTGTGTATTATCTTCTTAGATAATGGAATGACAACATGAACAGGAACCAAAAGCCCACAGTGGGAAAGCACAGTCATAATTGCAGCCAGGCCAGTCATGTGACTTCCATTTCCTCAGGATTTTTGTTGAAAAAGGTAAGGAAACTTATGGAGATAAAGTTTTGAAATATGAAAATGGGCTTTGTGCTTATGAAAATTAGCAGGTTTTTTTTCTCTTTACGCTCTCAATGCTTCTTCGTTATGCATACTTTGTGTTTTCACTATGGTATGCCATGGGGACTTTCCTTCCTGGCCCACATGTGGTATGCCCTATGTTTCTTGTATCTGTGTGGGTGTGTCTTTCCTATGTTTGGGGACTTTTTTTTTTTATGATCCTATGAAAGATTCAGTCTATGCTACTGACTTTGATTTCTCCCTCAGCTGTACATATAACTCAAACGTTTGGTTTTTTTTTTTTTTTTTCCTGATACCTCATGTTTTCTGTGTGGTCCTTTCCTGTGTTTTATGTTTTTCATGTTTCCTGTTTATTTGGTCTAGACTCTCTATTTTATCTTTGAGAGCTGATATTCCCTCATCTGCTAGATTCATTCTACTTATAAGGCTCTCCTTTGAGTTTCCCAGATAGTCTACTGAGTTTTTTTCAATTCCATCTTCATTTCAGCTTGAGTCCTCCTCAACGTTTTTATCTCTCTACTGAACCCCTTTTTCACATCCTGGGCTATCTTTGTTATTTCCTGGGCATCGTGTGGATGTGTTTCACTTCATTTTCATTTTTCTTCTTTTAAACCATAAATGTGCAAACTAAGAAATTTCACTGTAAAACTTCTGTACAAGCATACAGGGAATTTGCCTCATTTTCACCCACTTCATGTTGCACTTTAGCAGCCCCTTGCATGCACCTACTAGTCCCCATCTTTATTCAAGTCCAACCTACACATGTATTTATGGCACTAGCTAGACTCACCATATCTCTGGAGCTGGCATGTTAGAGACAACAATCCATGTGCCTATGCATATTCCAGAATAAAATCTTATTCAGATAAAGGCTCATCCTTCATGGTTGTGGGCCTTTTCCCTTGAACCTGCTTACATGCCTATTGCTGATCAGTTCACATAGGTAGAATTATCCTGGGATTCTCGTTAGATGTGGCAGCTGTGGAGTGGACATTCAGTTTGATGATGCTGAATAACAGCATGTCCTGTGCCTTACATTCTCATCCACAATGAAGAAGAGCATTGAAATCATCCTGAAAGAAGGTATCATCATGTTGACCCTGTCAGGATGGGTAGGTGGATGCTGGAAAGGAGTTCAAGGTGAGCAAAGGGCAGGGTTCTTAAGCCTTGCAGCCCATAGTGCAGAGGGCTGCACCAATTTCTGCTGAGTGGGTGTGTCAGCAAGCACCATGCAAGCAAGACTAACTGTATGACTGAAAATTCACAGAGAAATAAAAAGGATACACCTCGCCTAAGCAGTCATGCAGGGAAAGGGAGGCAGTGTTCTTCTTCTACCTAAAACTCCATTCAGGCCCTCAGTGGGTTGGAAAGTGGTTCTCATCTCTGATAGGTGGCCTACTATCCTGAGTTCAGTGTGTCTAGTGCTCCAGTTCCAGGCACACCCCAGCAAGTATGTGCCACAGCCTTAGCATGTATGATGCATGAAATGTGTCATGTGTTTGTGTGGCTAAGAATACAGCTAATATGGAATGCATTCTTTGATTCCTATTATCATTTTCTCAGGGGAAATCACGGCAGACAAGTTAACAAAGGTATTTATTTTCTCTCCTTTAAATGATACATTTGCTCTGTGATTCTAGAATTGATTGCACATGTTTTAAAGGGGATTTTTTTTTTTATTTTTCAGATGCTTTCTGTCTTTACGCTCCTCACCTGAACAGAGTCAGAGCCCATCATCATATTTAGAAACCCTGGGGCTAGAGAGATGGCTCAGTGGTAATGGCACCCACCACCAAAGCCGAGGGCAGGAATTCAATCTCTTGAACACACATGGTGGAAGGAAAAAGGAAAACCAAGTACAGCAACTTGTCCTCTGATCTCCACAAATGCCACATACACACACGAGAGAGAGACAGACAGAGAGAGAGACAGAGAGAGAGAGAGAGAGAGAGAGAGAGAGAGAGAGAGAGAATAAATAGAAGATAGATAGATAGATAGATAGATAGATAGATAGATAGATAAAAAAAAACTAGCAGAATTAATAGTCTCCAGAATAGGGGCAAAATTTTTTACCAACTATGCTCAGACAAAGGACTAATATCCAGAATTTACAAAGAATTAAAAATATTAAATACAACACCAGGCATGGTGGCTCACACCTGTAATCCCAGCACTTGGAGGCAGAGGCAGGCAGCTTGCTGTGAGTTCAAGACCAGCCTGGTCTTTAAAAGCGAGTCCAGAGCAGCCAAGGCTGCACAGATAAATTCTGTGCAAGACAAAAACAACAACCAAAAACAAAACAAAACAAAACAAAACAAAAACAATAACAACAAAACCATTAGATAAAAAAAAAATTCCAATTAAAAAAATGAGCTGAATATACATTGAAATGGAATTTAAAATGGCCAATAACTATTTTTAGAAGTGTTCAATGAGCCTAGAAATCGGGGCTATGCAAACTAAGAATGCCCTGAGACGCCCACTCACCTCAATCAGGGTGGTGACCAACAAATCTGTCAAGAAATGCTGAGGAGGGTGTAGGAAGAAAGGATCCTTTATTCACTATCATTGGGGTACAAATCAGCATAGCCATTGTGCATTGTGGATGTCACTATGGAGAGTTCTCAAAGAATTAAAAATAGACCAATCATATGACTCCGTTTATTTGGCTCCTGGACATTTACTCAGAGAACTCCACACCCTACTGTAGAGATACTCCCACCTCATGCTGAGTACTCTATTCACTATAGCAAAGAACTGGAACCGACCCAATTATCCAGGAACAGATGAACGCATAGTGAGAATAATTTTAAAACTCTGTAGGAAAATGGATGGACTTAGAATGTATAATATTAAGTAAGGCCATACACTCTCAGAAAAAAAGGAACACCCCCTGTCCTCTGTCATATTTGGAGTCTGGACAATAATGTGTGTACATATGTTACAGTACGCCATGAAGAAAAGAGAACAAGAGAGAGTAGAAGAAATAAAGGGATGAGCAAGGAGTGGGTGCAGGTGATGAACACCAATCAAGAAAGACGATATAAAGGCAATTGTTCTTCTAGTTCTAATTCTACCATGTAGCTTTTTGTGCTCAGTGGTGGAAAAGCACATAAGCATACATTTGATACTGAAAGAGTAAAATCAATGTGAATCTCCATAGATTTTATTTCAAATGCCTATTCTAACTTCATAGAAGTTCATGAAGTTGTATAGATTTTTAGTCTGTTTAATTTTGGTGTGTGCGTACATACATACATCCAGTTGCCCATCTACCCACCCACCCATTCAGCCTTCTACCTTGACTTCATTCACCTATCCATGCCATCCATCCTTCACCTACATGAAGGACAACAAGTAAAAGCATGCACTTTAAATGAATGACCATCTGCAGTTCTCTTCCTCTGCCTTTCTCCTCCTTTCTCTCCCTTCCCCCTCCCCTTCTCCTCCTGCCTCCTCCTCCCTCTTCCTCTATCCTCCTCATCCTTCTTGAAGTTTCTATTCAATTCACTTGTCTATTTGCTGACTGTCAGTTATATTTCTTTGATATTAACTTCTACAATTCTTTGTAAATCTGAATATGAATTGTCCATAGTGTAGCTGGTACACTGTTCCCCATTCAGTGGATTGTCTGTTAACTCTGATTTTATAAAATTTATAATGAACATTTGTAAGTAAATAAAAATAATCATCTTAGGTCAGAGAATTGCAGTATGCCTCACCTCCCCATGTAGGATGAGGAGAGCGGGTGGCAGGTGGGAAAAGCAGGCATTCTACCTGGACTCTAAAGCTAAAATACCACCAAGGCACATGCTCAACTTCTGTTTCAGACGTTCAGCTACAGGACAAATGGAGACAAGCACAAAGCACTGGCTGTAGATCTGCTGCAAACACTTAAGGCACATGAAGTTCTTAGGCAGTTGACGGGCACCGTCATAGAAGGGAATTACTGTTAACTTCTATTTTTGTATTTTTATTGTTTATAAAAATGCTGATAATCCACTTAAGATATAGTGTTGGAAAAGGGATGATAAGACAAAATCATGACTATTCTAATATATAAACATTACTCTGTTATATATATTTTAGCATATTTAGGCATGGATTCACTCTTTAAATAAGAGTGGCACTATTATATGTTTGGTTTTCTCATTTTACAATATGGGCAGTATTGTAATGACTTTAATGAACATTTCTCAGGCTGCCATGTTGTCCCTATTTCTCAAATTCTCAAATGATTACTTTTTGATACACTTCAGTTTTCTACTCTTAGAAACAACACTGAATCAAGCAAAGTTGACTGGTAACTGTGGAGATCTATTTCTTGATTGCCTCTGAAACAGGGAGTGGGAGCTGGATTTTTTTTTTTTTTTCTGGTCTTCATTGTGACAGACACAGAGATGGTGGCCCTGTTTTCTTTACTGCTTCACTTTCTAGTTACAGACAGAATCGAGGAGTTTGGAGGAGGGGTCTACAGTCAGCACAGTGCATCTTTCAGACCTTCCGCCAGGCCTTAGGAAGCCAGACACAACACAACCAACTTAGCACAGGCGTTTCACCTCCTTCATCTTAGTGCTGGTAATGTGTTCTTAGATTCAGACAACGGCTTGCGTGACACCACTACTTGAAGAACTGAGATCTCCATGTTGGGAGCTGCTAGCCAAGTTCTAGCTTATTAGGAACATAAGTATGTCCTTGTGATGCACAGATGCACAATTAAATCCCTCTTCCCTGTCACGTGGGATGCAACGTCTGTCTCTGGTGCATCTCTCACTCCTCTCTTCCATTCCCTGTCACCCTTCCCATGCTCCTCCCCTCCCTTTCTTGTTCTCACTCTCTGTCTCTTTCTCAATTTTGCATCTGTTACATACATTTCCATTTCCTTCCCCTCGGTTACCCATTCTCAAATATTTGAGATTTGTCTATTCGGTCTGCATTCCAAGCCCTTCCTACTTATATGTGTATTTGTGAAAAAACAGAACAGAGTTGGCACATTTAAAATGTATGTAGATTTGATTTTGCAACTATTATTTAGCATTTCTCATCATTTGTCATTGAATCATTATGTTTATGGAGTCTGCCCATGCTTCTAAATGTGAGTTTTGTTCATTTTTCTCTATAAAATCTCTTTCATGCATACTTCATGTTTTTTCCTTGTGTCTCATGCAATAGAAGGTCACTTGGGCTGTCTCCAACACTTTGCAGCCATCATCAGTAATTGAACAAAGTATTTGATCTTTGCAGAAAAAAAATATATATCTGTATACATTTTCCCTATAAAAAAATCTAGACAAGAATTGCTGATGCTTGGGGAATTTTAAACATAATTTTATGATTAAATTTCTCTCTAAAAGGGCTGGATCAGCCCTCACGTCACTTGGCAGTGATTGATGACACTATTTTATCATGTGTTTTCCTGCACTTAAAACTGTCTGACCTTGGGTTTTTTTGTTTTTGTTTTTGGTAGAGATATAAGGTAGTTTGTTTTTTTTTTATTTATTCTTTCCCCTCACTTATTTATCAGTGAGACTGAACATCCTGTGACATTTCTCAGTCGTTCAGCTTCACTCTTGGAAGCAGATCATTTATTTTTTGTGCCTACTTACCTCTGTCTTTCTGTTAACTATACACATATGTACATGTGTACATACATACATATTATAGATGTGTGCGCACACAGACATAGGTACACATGCTTATACAACAAGCCAGTTACCCACTGAGTAAGCCTCCCAAATCCAAAGCACACATTTTCACTCCAACCTTTTTTCCTGTCGAGGAACCAAGCAAAGTAGTGACTTTCCTGAGGTTTTATAGACATGTGCATGACACTTCTGTGATTTACATTAACACCTGCTAGGTGAGATGTTTTCCCACCATACCACCACACTGCTCGGTTTGTTGGTTTGTCCTGCATCCTCAGGAAACGGGCCCTTAGCAAATGCCTCCAGAAAAACCACAGCTTCATCTTACCTCCCAAAAGGTAACCCACACACACATGCCTACTCAATTCCAGTGTCCAGTTGTTATATCTGGGTCATCCTGGTCTTTATAATAGTCTGCAAATAATAGGTGGGAAAGGTGAGTGGAAGTGAGACAGGTGGATATGATCTGACCCCACATTCCCTTTCCAATCATGTCTGATATTAATGAACACAGACAGCATGCTTAAATTTTGTTAACCTTGTTTTCTATAGAGAGACCAAAAAGTGAAAAGTCTAAGTTGTATGCTACAACAGAAAGAACACAGAGACTGGAATAGGGTGTGTGCAGATTCTAATTGGATCTCTACTCTCTGGCAACTCATCTGTAGTAGTTAATTTGGGGTATCCTGGGTGCAAAACAGTAGGGGAGGCAGTCAAGGTCAAGGTTGTGTGCTGTCACATTTCCAGCTTTCTTCCTTGGAAATCACTACTAACTGATCTGGGTTTTTTGTTTGTTTGGTTGTTTGTTGGTTGGCTGTTGTGGTGGGTTTTTTTGATTGTTTGTTTTGGGGGGGTTGTTTGTTTGTTTTGGGGTTTTTGTGCGTGTGTGTGTGTTTGTTTGTTTTGTTTTGTTTTGCTTTTCTAGTGGGCTGTAAGGCAGAGCTGCAAAAGCTTCCACCCCAAGCCTCTAGAAAGCTACCACCCAAGGGTGAAGGGCATAGGCATTTGGATTCTTGTGTAGCGTCCATGACATCGATCACAGCTGAGGTCAGTCCACTGTAAGCCACAGATGTGTCAGTGCAGACCAGATATAGCAATAATCTGGGGAAAGCCCTCATCCTGAGCTGAAGACACACCCACAGGGAGTCGGAGGAAGATTTTCTTACTTTTAAACAAACCCATGTCCAGTGATATTTCTCCCTGTCTGAAAACCCACACGTTGGTCATGGGGTAGGAGAAAGAGTGGAGATACTTTGTGCTGACAAGGGTCACTCAAGTGGTATGAAGAAACATATAAACAATGGCAGCAGAGCATCTGTGACAAAACTCAGAATAGACATGATCTCATATCAGCTCCAAAACCCCCAAGGCAAGGGTCAAATAACTGTGTCCCTGCTCAGTGGCAGGTGGAGTAACCGCCCCAGGCGCCACCAGGGCCTTGTTACTGAGAGAATGCCAGGCTGTTCCCTCTGTCCCAGTAGCCCCTTCCCATAAGTCACACCTGCTTCGTCTTCATGGGGATCTTCAAAGACACCTCAAAAGTCAAGCACCACCCTTAGGTAAACGTGCTCATTGGAAAATGTTTTTTGTTTTGTTTTGTTTTGTTTTGTTTTTGTCCATCCTCAGATATTGCCTTTAAACTGGCGTGCCATGCCCTGCAGGGACTGCAGAAAGGTCTACGTCATCACACACATCAGCTCCTTTATATTAAATGGCCCAGCTTGCAAGGTGATATTACCCATCTAAAACCATAGGCGTGTTTGGAACCTAACCAAGGCTTGGAGTTAAAGCCTCCAGCCACTGGGCACCTAGGAGATGTATCCTTTCGCTCAGTTCTCAGCAACTTTCTCCCCTCCCGACCCTTGTCAAGCTGAAGAAACTCAGAGCTCATCACCCGCTCTGGTCCCGAGGCCTTCCCACGGGCTTTCTGTTTCCCTTTGCTGATAATCTAAACTTCCTGCCACCTGTGACCCAGTGGGTTTAAGTTGTTTGTTAATCGGCATGAGACTCTCGCCTACTTAGCCCCAGACTTGACCCTCAACAGCCTCCTAGGCTAGAATCCAATAATTTCCCCTGAGTTCTAGTTACAGCATGCACCTGGCGTCTTCTCTATTCTCAGAAGCCTCCCTCACAGCTTGGGCCTGTGCTTGGGACACAAGGTGCTTTAAGGATAAAAGTCTGGTATTCACAAAACACCGCATTCGAGAACCCCCTGTCCTTCCCTGTCACACATGCCCACGTAGAACACCCCGCGTGTGCTTTCCTAGATAGGTTGAAAGCACCTTTGAGGTTCAATCAACAGATAGTGGTAAAGGGTAACACAGTGTTCACAGTGGGAATTCTTATCTCAGAGCTCCTGCTGGCAGAACACCAGTGGCTGCGCGCCTTGCAATTTATTTGGCTGTAAGGAATAGGGGTCAGGGTGATTTGTGGGTTACTGCATATAAAAACACTGCGTTCTCAGGCCAGGAGTGATCTCTAAGCACATGTGACTGCAGCTTTTGAAAAGCTGGGGACAAAATACTTCTTTTAAGGGAATATATACCTTTCCTTGCACATCATACCATGACAGTGCCTCAGTAACTGATGCTAGCACTTTTTTTAAAAAATCCTTTTTACTTCTGTCTCAGACATAATTTTTATATAAGTTAATGACAGAAAAAGGAAGACAATATCCATAGTTTACAGTGTTCCAGTTTCAGATACGTGGAGGATCCGTTGTGCAAACACCTGAGGACTTTTATATGAAAAAAAAAATATACTTCACTGTATTTATTTTCCTTTTTAAGTTTATAGCTTAGTTGTTGTTTGACAAGTTCATACATTTAGACAGTGGATTTCAGTCATTTTCAAGCCCTGTCTGCTCTCACTGACCCCTCCCTTACCCGCTGAAACTCTTTTTCTTAAATACTCCCCTTTCATTTCTTCTTTTTGTGTGTCACCCACAGAGACTGTCACACATTCCCCTCCCCTGTTAAGAACTTCACTGTGTACATTTCTTGTGCATGGCGTTGTGTCCCTTAAGGATATTTTTATGCAAGGACATTGTGTGCTGAGCGCTGTCCGTGCATCTTTATATCAGTATTTGGGGGGAATCTCTCAGCGGTGTTAACCTTGTGGCTCTGTCACTGCACTCCCTCAAATGTCCTGTAACAAACAGTCTGCTCTGCTGCTCCTCAGTGGCCCCCAAGGCTTACAGCACTGATCTCTCTCAGTAGCTTGTCAAAAGGTACTGTTCTGCCTTACACCCTTACCAAAAGCATTTTTAACAAGAGCGTCACACGGTTTGGAAATACACGACGACACAAGACACTTCAGAATAAATAGATGAGCCTGGTCTTTTTTTTTTTTTTTTTTCATTTCTGATCCCACGATTTGTTTTGCTTTTAAAATTCATCTTTCTGTTAACTTTCTTCGGGCATGCAAAATGGTAGGCTTCAGTGGCGCGTTCTCAACCGGAGCCCGGACTTCGCTCAGTCTCGGAAGACCTCACATTCAACATTCATGGCTTCTGGCTTCAGATACATTGTCAAAACCAACTTTTCAAATGTCATCTTGCTCTCTTTCCTGCAAATAGCAGAGACGCATAATTTCTGGCATCCATGGAGGCTGAAGCCGGCCACACATGAAGCAGTTACCTAAAGCAAGCTGTGGGGCTCAGGCAGGTACCCATCGCCATCCGTCCAAAGGCTGTGGCTTCTAGCACCGACTATGATCCGCATTGTCCATCACTATTGCTCTATTTTGGGGGTGGAAGTTTGAGACAGGGTCTCGCTATACACAGTCCAGGCTGCTCTAAAGCTTGCAGCAATTCTGCTGTCTCAGACCACTGTGTGCTTGGGTGCCAGGTATCGTGCCTAGATTTTAACTTACCTGCTCAGAATTTCTACTGGGAGGTTTTAATGTATCCTCCGATTCCTTCCACTAGACAATCTTGATAAAAACAGGTTGAGTCAGGAAAGTCAATATTTCAGGTAATGGAAAAAAGACCTTTGTCAGAAGACAATGGTTGTCCTAAACCAATTTCTGTTTCTAACCCCTTATAATTCAAGAGAGTGAATTTTGAGTAAATTTATCGATTGAATGCTGTGTTTTCTGCACCATGCTGGAATCTTCACCCACTATAGACTTACAAAGAAACACGCTTATAGAGAAGTCTTCAGATTGCCACAAAGAAAACTATTAAGTCACAATATGTTAATAAGTCATTTTGGTCGATAAATTGTACAGAAGGAATTACAAAGATCCTTTTAAAATTATTTGTAATTACATGTGTCTATGTGTATGTGCACTCCATTTGTACGTGTGTGTGTGTGTGTGTGTGTGTATGTGTGTGTGCATGCACATGTGCTCATAGTGGCCAGAGGTATCTGCAAGTAACAGGCAATAGTGAGGTGCTCCATTTGGTTGCTGGGAGGCAAACTCAAGGATGCCAGGCAATCTGGCCGTGATATCTATCGCCCTTTTGGTCACCAAGGTTGATTTGGCTGATCTGGCTTGATGGGTCCCCTTCCTCCCTCACCCCTCAATGTATATCCATCCCAAAGCTGCACACCTTCCTGGAATAGAGGTGGACTAGCCTGAGGTCCAAGGGAGCACAGCAGCTGTGTTCCCTTGCTAGAACCTGCAAACAAGCTCTCAAGGTCTCTCTCCAATGGCAACAAAAATTCTCCAGCCCCAAGTCACATCTCCCGCCCTTGGAGCATCCATGGAGACAAGGCAATAGAAAGCTCTATGTAAGAGAAGATAGTGGGTTCAGTGAAGGTGTGAGGTGTGAGGGTCCCACAGGTGTGAATAGAATCTCAATGTTCACAGATTTCATGGGTAAAGACCACACACTGAGCCTCTCATTGCCCTGTGTGTACACTTTTTAATAGTCTATCTAAGTTAAGTTAGTTCTCATGGTATAACCCATAGTTTTGGTTAAAGGAAAAAGTTGGCCTGTAAAGCTTTTGTTTGCTTACTCCCAAAATGCCAAAATTCATCAGAAAAGTATGGACAGATTTAGAAACAAGAAACAACTGCAACTTTGTATAAGCTATGAATCCAGTCAGCATTTTACTATTTTTTTTATAAGACAGCACTTCACTCTACTGCCTAAGACAACTAACCTTCCACTTTTAGCACACTAAGGAGGAAGGGCAAGTCCTTCAACCCATAGGATATAGGAAAGGTAGAAAACTCTTTTGATGGTGTGTTTTAAGAAACCCCAGGTAAATTGTGCTTTAAGTAACAGATCAGGTAGCAATGCTGCAGTAGTCAACCAGAAATAAAAAGGAGCTACGCACGTGTTACAAGCAGTGTGTACCTTTCCAAGGGGTTCTTGTTCATTTGTTAATGCCCCCCCCCATGGCAAACTGTCCAGTCTGCAAACAAGGGCCCTTCACACGGGAAACTTGCTTCTACAGCAGATGTGCTCAGAGCTTACCCAAACGATGTCCACTGGTGCCTACCTGCTCAACACTGAGGAACTAGACCTTGTGTTCTCCCTCCCAGAAATCCTAGGGATAACCTGGTTAGAAAGGAGCCCCTAGCTCATTAAAGGACAGGAGCAGACTCAATATACCAGTACAATAGATTGAACCCACCACTGCCACAACAGGAAACAAGCCAAATGATTTGCTTGCACACCAGCAAGGAAAGCACAGTGAGCTACAGTTCTCCATGGCCAGGCCAGACAAGGCAGGCATGAAGAGTTGAGTAGAGAGATAAGAGAGGGAGGATAGGAAAGAGAGAAAGGTGGGGGGGGGGGGACAGGAGGGAGCATCCATGGTAACTAGCACTGCCATAGAACATATAGACCCAGGGTTTTAACCCCAGATCTGAAAAACTCAAATGAAAAGTGCTACAAGGCAGTAGCATTAACATCACCAGGTCAAGCTTGGGGGTACTGAACTATTACAAATGTCTCCAGAAGTTTCCAAAGTAGCCTCCAAGCCATGGGGAGAAAATCCTGCTGGAAATGCTGGAAGAGCTTCAGAGATTCCTCTGTAGAGTCACAGAACAGAGTGTCAGGCCTAACTGCCCCTGGCTTGGGGGAACCCCATCTGAATGTTGCAGGAGCAGTTGCTTCCACAGCCTCCAGAGGATGTAAGAATTTTGTAAGGCGCTGAATCTTAGCTACAGACAGGTTAAGACCTGGTTCCCAGATCATAAACTAAAACGTAGGAAACCATGGAAAAGATACAGACCAAAGCAGAGCGACCCTGTGCCGCAGAGGACCTAAAAGGATGCTCCACGGGTAGGAAGGGGCAGTGGAGGGGTGTGTAGCAACCACAGCATGGCTGCCCCCCTCCGTTTGAAATCCCTTTCAATAGATTTCCATATGCAAAGGCTCAATGTCATGGACACTGCTAGCTAGTATTGACCACAAGCGAGTGTGTGAATCTGATCTGTACTTTAGTTGTGTTCAGCGTTTAGGATCTGCGCCTAGTTGAGATCTCAAATATGTTTATTATGACGCGCTAGCTTCCATGTGCTGCAGGCTATGACAATTCCTGGAAAGGCCATCCCTTCTGGCAGATTAAATAGACAGTTTGCCTCTGCCTCAGGCATCACCATCTTAATACGCTGGTCTTCCACTGTGATAAAAATTCGTCTTTAAGGGACTTTATTATTAACCTTATTAAATAGTGAGTTGATTGTTGCTGACATGTCAGTTTTCCAGGCCTCATCACGGATGCTTCTCACTCCTGCTCTCTTTCAACTCTCTCAGTTTGAATTTTTAGTTCAATGAAGCTGACTTTCTGTGCCAAGTGCATGTTTACCAGTTTGTTGGCTTGTTTTCCTTTGAAGCAATTTGAAAATGGTTCCCACTTCCAATAACAGTTGATTAAACTAAATGCATTTTTCTGGGCTTTGTTGAGGACCACAGTCTGCTTAGTGGGGATAACTTACTACTTCTAAGTGCCCTAGGGGACAGAGACTTAAGACAGATGTGTGCTAGGGATAAGCAGAGGGTCAAAACGCGCAAGCTCGGTTTATAGTACATGGGAATACTGCTGGGATAATGAGCAATGAGTGTGCTGTCCTATTTTACCAAAGTAATGATAATGTCTATGGGAGGTGATGGAAAATGGATCCAACATTAATCCTCTGCTTGAGGAATTCAAACTAACCATCATGAATGTGAGTACAACAAGAAAAAGAGGAGTTAGAAGGAAGGGTTAAAAAAAGTTTTAGGCCAGGCACGGTGACATATGCCTTTAATGGCAGCATTCAATAAGCAAAGACAGGTAGATCTCTGTGGGTTCAGCCTGGTCTACATAAGCAAGTCCAGGACAGCCAGTGCTCTGTTACACAGAGAAATCCTGACCCAAAAAAAAGTTTTAGAACAAATTTTACATTATAAAGAGTCATTAATGTTTCATCTAAGTAAAGGCAGTTAGGAGGGGCATTCTGGTTGATGTACATTAGCCAAGGGAGCCATGTTGGGGTGCAAACACATCTATAGCCATGTACAGATTCATTTTTTAAAATACAGTTTATTAATTTATTCATATTACAACTTAATTGTTTTCCCATCCTTTGTATCCTCCCATTCCTCTCCCCCCCCCCATTTTCCCCTTACTCCCTTCCCCTCTGACTGTTCCTGAGGGGGACCTCCTCCCCCTGTATATGCTCATAGGGTATCAAGTCTCTTCTTGGTAGCCTGCTATCTTTTCTCTGTAGATTCGTTTTTATTATTTTGTTTATTTGCTTTACACCCATCACAGCTTTTCCTCTTCTCCCAGTTCTTCTCTCCCATCCCCACCCCCTCATCTCAGCTTCCTTCTTTTCTCCTCAGAGAAGGGGAGGCCTCTCACACATGGATATCAGTCTGCCTTGGCACATCAACATGAGGTAGAATTTGGCACATCTTCCCCTATTGAGGCTAGACAAGGCAGCCGAGTTAGGGAAAAGGGATCTAAATGCAGCCAGCAGAGTCAGAGACAGCCCCTGCTCCAGTTCTTAAGGGTCCCACATGAGAACCAAGCTGCAACTGTCAGTTACATATGTGTAGGGGGCTGTCCCAAGTTGCTCACTGGTTGGTGGCTGAGTCTCTGTGAGCCTATTAGTTGCAGAATCTTTTTTTTTTTTTTTAAGCCCATAACCTTTTTGTAAAATGTGGCTAAGCAAAAGTCAGCACTGTTATAAGCTTGGCAATGAGGACAGTAAGGAGAGAAAAGGGCACAGAGTATACACTGCTGATAATACCATGTGCCACGTGGTAAAAATGAATGGTGGTTATGTGGGAAGTCAGTGACGGTATCAACTGTTGGTAATAAGAGAGTGATATGAGGATCAAATGTTTCAGTGAGAAGATAGCAAGGACTCGCTGGTGACTGTGGGGAATAGTGACGTATAAGAACAGATTTCACAGTAAATTTTTGATAAAAAGCAAGGAGGGAATATTTCACAAATTTCTTTCTGGACATAGGTATAAAACTCCTTAAAATAGGAGCAAATTGATCTACTAATGCGTCTCACCAAGACATCTTATTAATCATGGGGATTCAAGGCCACTCTGACATTTGAAAATCAAAGTAATTCACGGTATTATCATGATGAAAGAGAAACTCGTTCATCTCCACAGATGCATGTTCACTATTCAACAAAATTCATTATAAAATCTCCCTGCCAATTAGTAAACAGTTACCAGAGTTTTGAACTGAAAAAGGACAACTGCAGAAGCAGGTAGCTAACTTCCTGAGTGGTGGGTGAAAGATTGAGTTGTAGTCCCCTCAGAAGGCAACATAGCTTCGCCACCATGTACAGTGTCAGGTAAGTGGAGGCACTTAACACATGGAAATGCGCTTGCAGAAGACCAGAGTTTTCACCCCAGCATCCACCCTGGGTACCAACACCTCAGTCTGGAGCTCCTAGTGACCCAATGTCCTCTTCACACTGCACTTATATGTATAATGTCCCCAACATATGTGCATGTGTATATGTGTGTGTGTGCGTGTACACACACACACACACACACACACGGGAGAGAAAGAGAGACAGAGAGAGAGGGAGAAAATGGCACTGGCCATTGCAACAAGACAACAGGAGCGGTAATTGCAGATCACAGAGAGAGAATTGAGCATCTCCTGCTTTCCCATCAGCACATGGTATGGCTGCCAGTGAAGAAACTCTTAGGCATCTGCTGGAAATGGTAAATGATTCTAAGAGTTATAGGATATCAGATTAAAATATAAAATAAATTGTATTCTATAAATTAGCAGCACATATGTGAAAAATAGAAAATTTTAGATTAAGCTACAGTAGGTGGAAAAGAACATAAGATATTTAAAAATAAGTAGCAAAATATATGCAATACATAAAGACGTTACTGAGAAAGAACATGTAAGAGCACCTTCAAAATGGGATAATACACTATTCCTTTTGGTTTTGTTTTATTTTGTGTTTGAGGCAGAGTTTATGGAACCCTGGCTGTCTTGTAGAGCAGGCAGTTCTCACACTTATAGAGCTCTGACTGCCTCTGCCTCCCAAGTGCTGGGATTAACGGTGTGCGCCACCGTTGCCTGTAAATGGGATAATATACTATTTTCACAGTCTGAAAAATTCAGTGTCGTTGTGGAACATCTACATGGAAAAAAAAAACCACTCTAGCTTAAGCTGTTATCTCACTCCAATATAAATTTGTCTTTTAAATGACCAAGTCAGTCTATAAAACATAGCCCTTAGAGTGGCTGCCATTGAGCAGGGGAAACTGTTTGGAAAATCCTTGGGCACCTGCCCTTCAAGGAGATGGCGGGACCCCAGTCATGACCACATGGATTAAGTGGTCATATTTATCTTACCATGTGTTCCCACGATGAGGGGCTGCCTTGCTACTGGCCCAGAGCAGCAGGGCCAAGAGCTTCTGGACTCTGTCTTCCCAAAGCATAAGAGAAAGAGAGCCACTTCTCTTTAAAATTAATGATCTTGTTGATCACTGCAATCCCAGTTAGAAGCAGGAGGGTCAGGAGTTCAAGGTCATCCTCAGCTCTAATGAGTGTGAGACCATGTTGGGGTGCATGAGACAGTGTTATGGACACTTATACACATGCACACACTCATGCACACACTCATGCACGCACACACGGACTTTAGTGATAGAAGCTGCATATATACAACTCATATGCACAAATGAATCAAGATCTAAGTGCAAGAATTAAAACTATAAAATATGTAAGAGAATAAAGAATGAAATGGTTGAGTCAATGAAGTAGGATATGTGGTAATTTATATAAAATATAGTAATATTTAAAAATATATAACTTGAATAGTCTTAAATTTTAATCTCAAGAAGAAACTGTTGTGAGTTTAATGATGCAAAAACATCTACCATATATGTGTATGTGTGTACATATACATATATATGCAGAATGCATAAATTGCTCCTCAGGCAGAATGTGAAACAGTAGAGGTACTGTGAAAAGCAACATATTAGTTTCTAGAAAAACTTAAAATTTAATTAGAATATGATTTAGCAATTTTACTTCAGAGTTAACTCCAAAGATTCAAAAGTGAATTTTTACGCACACATTTCTCTGCCCATTTTTTTACAGCAAAATTATTCACAGTAACAAAAATTAATAGCTCCCTAAATATTTACCTATGGATGAGGGAATATCCATGCAGTAGACCACCACTGAGATCTGTAAAGAGAACTTACACACATGTTGCCGCATGGACGAGCCTGCAGGACGTCACTCTGTAAAATAAGCCAGCCACAAAATGACAGGCACTAATGATTCCAGGTTTCCCAGTCTCTTTTGGATTTCACCTTGGCAGAGCACTCCTGGGGCCTAATGGGTGCCAACTGGAGAGGCTGTAAATGCCCTGCAAACCTACAGCCTTCCCTAATAAAATTATTAGGCTCAACATATAAGTAGTCCACTAAAATTGAAAGTGTATACTCCTTCATCTCCTCTGGTAGAATTTTTTTTCTCCTTGTTCCCAATTGCCTGTATGAGCTCGGGGCTGGGGTGGAGGGTGGGGTGGGGAGATGAAGGCCGTCTACAACCTCTATTCCATGAGGCTGAAATCATCCAATCTTACTGTTGTTTTCCTATTCTCATGCTTTTACTCAAAAATGGCTCAGCCTACTCGTACTGGCCCCGAGACAGCCAAATACCCATCTCTCCATCTCTCCCTTTCTGCATGAATAGTGGCATTTGGGTGCTATGATGGATAAACTTCAAGGAAAACTGGACTGGATTTAGAGGCTCTGTGGAGACTGACTTCTGAAAGTATTTCTAGGAAAGTTTAACTGAAGAGGTAAGACCCCACCATATGTGGGGGCACAGGCAGACATTACAGATGGAATAAAAAAAAAGAGATGGCAAGGCAAGCACCAAAGTTCCTCCTTCTCTGCTTCCTGACTGTGGATGCTCACACCTCTCCTGCCTTCTTCATTGTGATGGGCGACACTCAAACTGTGAGCCAACATAAATCTTTGCTTCCCAAAGATGCTTATGCCAGGCATTGAGGTTCAGCAATGAGAGAAGTAACTAAAGCACATGTGCAACAGAGAGGTGGTACCTGCCTTTTGTATATTTTATCATCCCTTTGTATATGTTATATGCTCCCATCCTCTTCTGATTTAAACACCACTCTTCCATAGGTGTTCACTACCAACATGTGCCCTTCGTGTGTCACGTGCATAAGATCTGATAAAATGGACAGTTCGACAAATATAAGAAATTAAAAGGAAATCAACTATGTGTGGTCCAATATACTTTCTCCCTGTCCTGGTCAAGTGGCCTTAGCATCTAATCAGCTGATTCAGCACTGACTTCACTTCTTCAAGGGGTGAGAGCTGCCGCAACAGACATAGAAGAAAGGCAAACTGTTCTGAGTCCATCTTTCTAGCTGAGAATCCTGAGGATTAGAAGATTATTTTTGTTTTTTGCAAACCAGTGAAAACTTAGCATTTCAAAGCGTCCTTTGTTTTGCCCATGTTTCATTTCAAAGCATCTAAACGCAACCCCAGCCTTCGACAGAAGAACACTGCCTCCACCTGCAGTTAGAAGCATACCCACAATAACTGCTTCCCTGGAAATAATGGTTTTCTCTAGAAAAGAACTTGGAAACAAATGATAATCATCAATTTTGATCCAATTTATACATCTCAATATTCTGGCCTAATGTCTAGAAGCAATTAGCAATAGCTACATCTGCATGCATTAATTGGTGCATTGTAAGCAACTCTGGGCTTCTTCTGGGCTGAGGAATTACACACCGAGATAAAGAAACGTCCCAATAACTGCTCTAGGGAAACGTCCCTGTGTTGGATTAGGAATGCCATCCTCCCTCCATTTTCACGCATCGTCCCTAATGTTATTGAGTAAGTGTCAAAAAGCCGTGGGTCTCTCACAGCAGAGAAGTGATGAGGTCTCTGTGAAGGCAGAAAGAACTTTTGAAGCAACTCTTTTTTATTTAAAAATCTTTTTTCAGAGCAGTCTTAACTTCTCAGCAAAATTAAGAGGCAGATTACCTAGATTTCCTTGTAGTATCAAGGCCTTTAACAAATACACACACACACACACACACACACACACACACACCACAGAGAGAGAGAGAGAGAGAGAGAGAGAGAGAGAAATAAAATACCAAGCAAAAGAACAGAGTGCCTGTCACACCTGATGAGCCTCCATCAACACATCATCATCACCCACAGTCCACACTTTACATGAGGGCTCCTCTTGATGGGTGGTCCATGAGTTTAGGCAAATGATATGTATTCATCATTACAGCACAGAGTATTTCAGCCCTAAAATTCTTCTGTGCCCCCTACATCTTTATCCCTTACTCTCTCACAACATAATTATTAAAAATATGTCTAAATTGTCTAGACTTGGACATCAGCACATTTACAAAGATTGGGTCTAGAAAATAAAGGAAGCAAATTTGATGGCCTGGTAAAGGCTCTAGATAGTTAGCAGTTCTTGCTCACTCACATTCATTCCCTTTAACATTAAATTTGCCACATCAAGATGTCCCCAGTCTATGGTCTGGGCATGAGGCTGCAGTAGGTAAAGCATTTGTAGAGTGTGCCCAAAGCTCCAGTTTCAGCCCTCAGAACACCACGAACTAATCAGACATAATCAATCTATCCCAGAAACTCAGCACTGGGGCAATGGAGGAAGGAGGATGAGAAGTTCAAGGTCATCTTTGATTACATAGTGAGTTTAGAGTGAGCCTGGGCAGCATGAGGCCCAGAGAGATGGGGGAGAGAGGAAGTGGGTCCCAAATCTAATGTGACTATGGGTATAATGAAAGTAAGGCATAAATAATAAACCCCTATGTGCCATGCCCAACTCCTGTTCTCCAGTGTACAGCCATGAAGCACAAAGGAGGATGGCAAAGATGGTCAGAGTGTTCACGGTGGAGCGTTGGGTACCAGCACATGGAAGATAACTTCTGACAGCTTCCAATACTGAGCTTTGAATAGACATCCTGGTAACATTGTCTATTCTGACAAAGTAAAAGAAAACATAAAGGGGGTCAGAAAGTTGGAATCAAAGAACCACCTCCATGTTGCTGCTGCAGCATGCATGCTTCTACCATGTGGGTCCGGAGAGTCAAACTCAGGTTGTTATGCTTGATACTTGGAGCCTTTACCTGACCTACACACCCACCCTATTTCATTGGCCCCTCTCAGCACCTTTTTGAACAGAGTCTATGCTGTTACTTACCGCACACCCTTCTCCAGTTTCTACCATTCACAGACTTGCTCACTGGTATCGTCACATAGTAAGGAGAGGGTGGAGCTCACCAGCAGATATGTGTTAAGATGAAGGTGATAATTGACCTCATATACCATCATGTACTTACACACAGCACGTAGATCTTTCTGGAAAGGCAGTGTGACCTCAACTACCATATTTTCCAAGAGGTCTTACAACACAGCTGTGTGTGGTCAGAACTCAGCAATGAAGACATGAGAAAGCAATGACATATCTGTCTTCAGAAGGCAGTGCCCCTGGCCTTTTCTGCTTCATGAACTTTGTTCTAGTTGCTGATCGCTGCTGAGCCCACTTACATTCTTCCATGAAATCGTGTCATTTTCTATTTCTTCTATGACAAAAGATCCTCCCATATGAGCTTCCTATTAAGATACTAGAAAGAACATCCTATCCAGTGGACTGTGTGAAGCATAGGGGCCAAACTGCATTGGCTTCCTCATGAAAGAGGTGTGCCTCGTCCATTTCCTCTCCAGCTAGTTAAGTTACTCCAGAAGCCACCTCTTTCTTAAAAAAAAAAATCATTTAAATCAAGCCCCACTTCTTCCCACTGACAGACGAAATCACCCACAGCTAATTCATCTCCTACTTTATTGCCCATAGAAATGAAGAACAGGTTGCAGGAAGCGCTGCGTACAACAGGAGGCTGGGAGACAGCACCCATCCATTTCCTCGCAGTGTACAAGTTTGATCGTGTTTGCCTAATTATCCCATTAACCTGTGCCTAAAGATCCAATTACTCCAGCTGTGGGTGATTGAAGAAAGGGCAACTGCAACAGATACCAGGCAGGGGACGTGCGTGCTCCTCATCTGTAACGTCTCTAATTGCCGGTTCTCTCTTTCACCAGGAAACTCCTATAGCAGCAAAGATAATGAAAGTGCTTCTGGACAGAGCCTCTGAAATGGCTAACACTCATTTAAATTTTAAGTGTTCCTTGGTAAATCAAAGAACTCCTTAAAATATTTTTATATTTATTTGTGTGTGCATGTGTGCTATGGTTCATGGTGAAGGTCAGAGGAACACTTGAAGGAGTCAGATATCTCCTTCCATATTCATCCTGGGGATTGAACTTGGGTCTTCAGGGTCAGGCAGCAAGTGTCTTTACCAACAGAGCCATCTCACTGTCCCAAGGACGCCCTCATCTAGGGTCAATGTTGTGTCTCTGGGATTAATTTAAAAATTAAAAGAGCAAGAGGCAGGGCATGAAGTTCATAAGTTGAGGCTACACTAGGCTACATTTAAAATTTTTTTTTAAACTTTATGTAAATAAAACTTATAAAATGCTAGCACATTGGTCTTTTCCAATTCTGGTAGGCAGATTTCATTAGATGAACAGAGATATTAAAGTCAAGGTTGCACAAACAACCACAGAATTTCTCTTTGGCAACGATTAAGTACCATAAATCATCTGTCAAAGTGTAACTTTCCTGTAAAACACATCTATGAGTAGCTGGCATGAGCGTGAGAACCTGAGGTCAGATCCCCAGAACCCATATAAAACTAGATTGATGCAGCAGCAGTGCACATCTGTAGTCGGCACCCCTATAGAAAGGTGGGAGGTGGAGACGAGAGAACCCCAGAAGCTCAAGGGCCAGCTAGTCTGGTGAACACAGTGGCAAGGGGCGAGACAAGCAAAGTAGAAGATGAGAACTGACACTTGACACCTAAGATAGACTTCTGATCATCACATGCACCTACACACACACACACAGAGAGAGAGAGAGAGAGAGAGAGAGAGAGAGAGAGAGAGAGAGAGAGAGAGAGAGAGAGAGAGAGAGAGAGAGAGAGAGAGAGAGAGAGAGAGAGAGAGAGAGACATGGGCACATAATATTTTTTATGTATTTTAATGAGTAGAGTTCTGACTACTGTTCTCATCCACTCATTGGCTGTTTTTTCTTCTTTGGTCTCACTAGCATTATCTTGTGTACTATTCAATAATTTTTCTTTCATCCTAAACTCTCAGGAATATTCTCTTGCCTTGTGTGGAACCTTTGTTTTCCATTCGTACACATGGAACAGTGTGTGATAAGCACTGATCTCAAAAGAGAAAACAAAGGTATAGGGGTACAGAACTAAACAGAGAATTCTCTACAGAGGAATATCAAATGGCTGAGAAAGACTTAAAGAAATGCTCAACATCCATAGTCACCAGGGAAATGCAAATCAAAACGACTCTGAGATTCCATTTTACACCTGTCCAAATGGCTAAGATCAAAAACTCAAGGGACAGCACATGCTGGCGAGGATGTGGAGAAAGGGCAACACCTCCTCCATTGCTGGTGGCAGTGCAAACTTGTATGACTACTCTGGAAATCAACCTGGTGCTTTCTCAGGAAATTGGGAATAATGCTACCTCAAGACCCAGCTATATCACTCCTGGCCATATACCCATACAAGGACATTTGCTCAACTATGTTCATAGCAACTTCAAAGCCTGTGGATCTGGGCACAGGGTCAGGGATGGGCCTGCACAAACTGATGCACCAGCCAAGGACAATGCATGCAGAGTAAAAAGCCTTTTAAAGAACTCAGCATCACTTGCTGTGAGGGAAGTAAAATCAGAGACCAGAATGATGCCCCAGTCAACACACAATGCGATGGCTAAAACCCAAACAGCAGCAATGTCAAATTGGCAGAAAAGGAGGTGGAACTGGAAGACAGGCTGAGTGAGGTGACCGAGGCCCAGGCAGAGAGATGCAGCACATCCTCCCAGGTGGAGAGCTTAGCCTCACGGGGACAGATATCTAAACATGAACGGGCATCCACAGTGACATGTGGAGAAATGGAGGGCGGAGACTGTAAAACACAAACAATGGGGAGAGGAGGCCTTGAAAAGCTTAAAGAGAGTTAGGGCCGGGAGACGGGCAGAGGAAGGCTAGAAAGAGGGTTAACAAAAACTACTAATGCATGAAAAAGCCACACAGAAAGCTTCTGCTTTATAAACCAAATAATATGGTTTTTAAAAATTAGCCAAGTGCAGTGGCACATGCCTTTAATCGCCGCACTCAGGAAAGCAGAGGCAGGCAGGTCACTATGAGTTTGAGGCCATCCTGGTCTACAAACTAAGGATAGCCAAGGCACAGAGAAACCCCATCTGGAATATATATATATATATATATATATATATATATATATATGTGTGTGTGTGTGTGTGTGTGTGTGTGTGTGTGTGTGTGTAGTGTTGCTCATATACATGCTTTTAAGGCAAAAACCCAGGACCAAGTGGAAAATATTTCCCTTGGCCAAGGAGGTTTCAGATCCCCTCAGATGAATATAGGCTATTGTGATTGCCCTTGGCTGATGACCAGACCCTATTGCTAAAGACATCAGAATACAGAAAAATCAAGATGGTGCTGAGATGGAAACTCCCTGCTGGCCAGCATTCTTTGCACCAGAAAGTAATACACAGGCTGCAGGCTCATCTAGGGTTTTGCCCAGTTGCATTGACCCTCCAGGCAAGATATACCCACAGTGTAATAGTGACATGACCATTTGGGGGTTAACCAACTGTTTTGTGATTGGATTTAAGGCCATTCTACAGGAAAGAGTACACACCTTGTGCTATAACCTGGCCAAGAGCTTATGGCTGGGAAGCTCAGGGGTCCAGAGGAGGAGCGCTGTCATTGTTTCCCTAAATGAACATGTGGCCCAACTGCTTCCTAGACATTGTGTAGCCTGAGCCAGAGCAGCTCTTTGGGAGGAGGGCACAAGGTGACAGCTAATATAGAGATGTGAATCTGACCAATGTTCTAAGAATAAATGATTGGCTTAAACATCTGTACTCATCCCTTTACCACACCCAAGCTCCTGGCAACACCACAGAAGACGGAGCATGAAGATTGCAAGCTCCTGGCAGGAGGGAAGTCATTACTGCTGCAACCCTGAGCAAACACCCAGCAGCTATGGATACTGTGCAAGACTGGACACTAAAGCTTTCTGCTGTGGAGAGAGTTGATGCTTATGAGGTGCCATCCCTTCCTGAGGAGCTAATGGTTATTAATAGTTGGTGGACAAGTGGGGTTGTCATTTCCTCTAGGGGTGTAGCCACTGGGAGACCAGATGGGAAGAATAGCTTCAGAGGAAAAGGAATAGGAACTCCAGAAGGCAGGAGGGACTGTTTATAATCACAATACATTGCATATATGTGTGAAATTATCAATAACAAACAAGAATAAAATATAAGAAATAAAATGCATTTTATTTACTATGGTGGGTGGAATACATATTCAAATTTTTTCATTGTATCATTTCTTTGTAGTGAACCTGATTGAACATTTTTCGATGTTCACATGTATGTAGAGTCCCATAGTATTCATAAATATATACAGTTTTTGTATACCAATTAAAAATAAAGCATAAATTTGGGGATGGGGAAGGGACAGCTCCATAGGTAAAGTCCTAGCCACACAAACGTGTATACTTAAGTTCAGCCTCCAATAGCCATGAAAACAGTTGGGCGTGGTGACACGCTCTTGGTATCACAGTGCTGGGAAGCAGAGACGGAAGGATCTCTGGGGCTCGCTGGCCAGCCAGCCTAGCCTAATTGGTGAGCTCCAGGTCAATGTGGGGCATTGTCTCAAAGGAAGTAATGAATAGCTCCTGCTGGGAACACCAGCACTTGTTCTGAGGCCTTCATACAAGCATGCACATAGCCCCTACACATACACACAGAGACGTGAAAAAGTACAAATTAAAATCAGAACAGCTTAACTATGAAAGCAAGCAAAATGGAACCATGGAACTGTCCATCAACTCAGGGTTTGGCCCTCTCCGCTGGTCTGCAGGAAAAAATGCTTCATTGCTGTGGTGTCTTGCACTAAACCACCCCCCTGCCCCGTTTACCCTCAGTGACAATCCCCAGCTCACAGGGGCCACGTCAGAGGGAAAACTTCCAGCGTCCCGACTGCCTGTGCAACTGTTCTTAGATGTGAGCCGCCCTAAGAAGGGCGCAAGCGAAAACCTGTTCAAATCAATCGTCCGTGTTAATTATTATTAGGAAAGAAAACAGTTTCAGAAATGCTCCAGATGAAAGGAAACTAATAGCCTGAGAATGTGCCTTTGGCATAGGAAGTTAATTTCCTGTAACTGTATCCAGAGGCAAAGGTGGTTTTAGTTGAAGATTTTTCTCCTGTGGTACTGAGGTGGTGCCTGCTGTGTGAGCTCTTCACTACCACAGACTTTTTTAGGTTTTCACTTTGTCCTGTCTTAATGTTCTTATTCTCTTCTTTGTGCTGGCACGTGACAACTGAGTAAGTGATCCAAACCAGTGTCCTCTCCTTGAGGCCTGCCTTGCCAGGGGAAAATCCATTGTATCGCCAATAGATGACTCAGACACATGCAATTAAAACCCATGAATTACATTTATTCACATTGTGGGAGTCTGATCAGTTCCCAGGGTCTTTGATAGCTCTTTTGTAAGAGTGTCTGCAAGAGAACAAGGCAGAACCCCAAAAATGTGTATTAATAGGGAAATCTCTTTTTAAAAAAAGCTTAACACAAAAATAAGGCAATTGACACACAAATATGTTTTGACATAGAAATTTAACTTTCTTGATTAAAGAAAAACAATGTGAGAAAAAGATGTAGTTTGTTGGTAGAGCACTTGCCTGGCATTTGCAAGGCCCTGGGTGTGATCAGCAGACCTGAAAGAGAGTGAGAAATGGGGCAGAAGAGACACAGCCACACATATACATACATACATACATACATACATACATACATACATACACACACACCCCAAATACCACACACATGCATAAACACGCACACACCACACACACATAACTCATACAATACACACACATACATACACACACATACACACCATACAGAGAGAGAGAGAGAGAGAGAGAGAGAGAGAGAGAGAGAGAGAGAGAGAGAGAGAGAGGTGGAAGTTTAAACAACCATCCTAGTAGAAACCTAAATATCGGTGATACTGCGATGGCCCGTGATGATAACCCACATCAACCTGCCATCTGGCCAACTAGTTATACTTCAAGGAATCAATGGGCAAGCCCTTCCTAACTGTTCCAGGGGCTTCAGCTTGGGTTTGTCAGCACCTTTGAATGTGGCCTGCTTGAACTGCCATCTGCCTGGCCACCTGTTCACTTGTCTGGACTTCTTGTGCACCCATGTGCCTGTCATTCATCTCTCCACAGCCTTGCCCTTTCCATTCTACAGCCAGATTCTGTCCTTCAGCACGGTCTACCCTGTGCTCTGACTGCAACAGCAGCTGTAATAGCGCCTCCCCAAAGACCTTCCCAAGGTTTCCATCTCACCACCGCAGACCCTTTTACCATTTCTCCCAGAGTTCCCCCACTGAGGCCTCTTTGTCTCCTTAACTAATGTGTTAACCCCAAGCAAAGTGGGAGTATCCAGCAAATTGCTGCCAAAGACATCACTGTACCTGTGGGTGTGTCACTTAATAAATTCTAAGACTAGACTAACACAAACATTTTCATTCATGCTTCCCACACAGCACACCCGTGACATGGAAGAGAGAGAATGTTCTGTTCAGGACAGCGATCACCAATCAGGTTGAGAGTGATGTTGCTCTTTTTGCCCAATATTTAGCAACACCTAGAAATATTTCAGGCTGCCACAGCTGGAGAAGATTCGCCTCTGGGATCTGTAAAACATCCTTCATCCTTCCCTGTGCTGCAAAGTCCCACAAGAACAAGTGATCCAGCCCATGTGTCAGTGGAGTGAGGCTGAGGAAGCTGACTACGAGGAACCTAGAGCAAGAGGGACTCAGGGGGTCTCTGCAAATGCAGGCTCCAAATGTTGCTGGTAGAAGAAATGAACGATTATGGGAAAGGAATGAAGATGCTATCATTCTGCCATTAGTCCCAACCACTTGAAAGAACTTGCAAACACCAGTCTAGGTAAAGACGCCGCTGTGAGCCATCGGCACTCCATGTGCAACATTTAAGCAAAGCCATGTATCTGTAGAAGGCCACAGAGTTATAGCCATAGAACTTTACAGTTGCCTGTTTGTGGACATCTACTGCTCTCTGAGATCATTCTAAAAGCATCTCATTAGCCTCCCGACCTGAGGCTATGGGCAAAATCTTGGGACACCAATGTTGGTGAACACTAGCAAAAAATAAATAAGTAGTGATGATAATAATAAATTTTAAATTAAAAAGCAAACAGTCAATAATAGAAACTTTCTATATAAGTGGAAACTATAAGAAAGTCTTTTCCTTCTCAAATGCTTTATACTTTGCTTCTTGATCCTAAACATAAGAAGGAGTGGTTCACATTTCCACAGAGCAGGAGTAGAGGACTATGGGTATCTTGCTGGCTGTTGCCTAGCTCCTTGACAGACTGTAGCAGTCAGTGCAGTAGTTCAGCAAGCATCCTGGGTATGCTTCTATTTACATTCATGTTATTTGAATGGGATTCAACTAGTGCCACATTCATTAATTAATATGACTCATTAGCCTTAGCATTGTGAGGAGCCATGTTCCCTTCCTCATATATTCAGACTCTGAGCTCTCATTGAAGCCATTCTTTCCCACCCTCTACCCCGGCTCTGAGACAAAGTCTTTATGTACCCTAGCCTAGCCTCGGGCTCACTATGTCCTTGAGAATGACTCAGAACTATTGATGCTCTTGTCTCACAAGTGCCAGGATAACAGGTATGTACCATGGTGCTTGATTTTACATCCGCTTGTTTTCAGTTGTGGTCAATGACATGAGGATACAGGATCTGAGACACCAAGCTTCTGGAAGACCTCACTATTTAACCAATTTACTTATTTCAAATATATTTTCCTGAAGTTCCTCATGACTCTTCTCAGTGGCCACTAGGAATTCTCTGAGAAGTAATCTCAGCTTAAGGGAGGGTGCACAAAAAAGTAGCTTCTACTCAGGATTCACAAGAGGATCCCCGGCAGCAAAAAGTGTGCGCACACATCCAGGCATATAGTTTAAGAATGATCATCACTATAAAAACTCAGGATTTTGCAGCTAACAGAGCATACAAGATGCAATGTTTCCAAGCAAAGTGAGAAACAATTCAGGTTAGTTCCCAAGGACATCAAGAATGAACTTGGCTGTTACTCTTGTCAGTAAAACTCTCCCCGGTCTACTCTATCCAGCTCTCAACCGCTCCTCTACTTCATCCAGGACCTCCTTTAAGTTTGGAAACTAACAAAGTCAGGGACACTCTCAGCTTCTCTCTTGTCCAATCAAAAGTCCATTTCCAACTCTTATGCCACCTCTTCCTGTGTTTAGTATGCCTTATTTGCATACTTCCAGAGTGCTGAATGAATTACAAGGATCATGAGGCTGAGATAGTTGTGCCCAACCAAAGGATGCCAGGGATCAACTGTCATAGTGCTACCAACCCTTAGTTGTAGATCCCATTGGGCAATCCCCAAATCTCCCAGCAGCCATGTCTCTCTGACCTCAACAGCAGAACATAGCAATATCAAGCAGGTAATCTTTCCTTTCCCTTTCGTTCTTCTTATCTTCTCTAAAGTTACAGGATTACACACACACACACACACACACGCACACACACACACCTAGGAAGGACTCAGTAACCACTGTGACCTTTCTATGGACTCGAGGACCTTGAGCAGACCCCAGACAGTGCAGAAGGAGATGTACCCGGATACACATTTGAAGTCTTATTTAATTTCCTGGACTGGCTTGGAGTTGTGTGATTACTGGATCAGCATGATGTTTTAATTCTCAAGACAAGGGACCACTTGTTTCTTATCTGAGAGGTATGGCCTGCCTGAAGGTTCATCCAAGGACAGAAAAGGAACTAATCCACAAAATAACTCAACGGGCTGAAGAGGTGCTTTGAATAAAAAGAAAAAAAAAATACACACACTGCTTTGCTTTGTGCTCACTCTGAGGAATCCAACTTACTCAATGAACCGGTTATACCTTGATTTCATTTTTGGCAGGATGCCTGCCAACCCCAAATGAAAGCATATTCCCTTTTTCATATGCACTCAACCATCAATACCTCTCCAAACACCTTCTCAAAGAAAAGCTCCTCATCTGTCTTTATAATAACTTTGGCACATTTAAAAGTGAGAGCTAGGACGCCCCAGACCAGCCAGGAAACCAGCATGTGCTTACTGGGCTGAAGTGGTATCTAGGTAGTCTATACATTTTTTAAACGGTTGAGCCACAATGCTTGCCACAAAGACTCAGATCTTCCACACAATAATTTTGCTTCTCTATCTACAGCCCTTTGTTCACACCCTTCACTGTTTTTAAGCTCCTTCGTAAGAATGTTTGGTTGTGCTCATACAGGAATTAGAAGAAAACTACAGAAAATAGTAGTTGTGCATCCTCTGCTTGGAGGGTGAACATATATATTTGCATAGTTCCCTTTGGTTTTGATGACTGATATATTAAACACACCATAATGTGGGTGTGTTAGAGGCAAACTCTGCATCCATTTGTGTTTAGTAAATGGCAACTAGAGAACCAGAGTGCATTCGGCTGCCATTTTAGACAGGGTACCTAATGAGCACATAGGAGCATTTCCACACTGGCCATACTGCTCATCTTGCCAAATTAGACCTCCTTACTGCCAAGATGATAGGTGTTGCCAATTTCTTTCCCACCCTGGAAAATTATAGGGCTTTGTCCTTTCTGATGAATGAAAGGATTCATAAGCAGAATCCCAAGCACCTGCATTCCGTTCTTGGCCTGCCTCTTGCCTTGAGAATCACTTTAGTGGACCCACAATGCCTGGAGGTACTTCAAGGACCAGGGGCTCAGCGGACGTCATAATAGCCGCTGCTGTTTTTGGAAAAAATAAAAAACTACAACCCGCTTAGAGAAGAAGTAATTTCCTTCAAATAATTGAACATCTGGGGATTTTAGTGGGGCATTTGGTACCTGTAACATCTTCAGATAGACTATCTTCTTCCAGTTCATTACTTAAATAATATGCACAGCAATTTATAAAGTGATAACAGAGCAGCCACTTCACTTGGAGACAGAAGCCTTGACTGGATAAATAAATAGACCCAAGTGAAGCGCCACATCAGCCTTCCTGCTCTTTAATACTGTTAGTCATTGATCTCTTGGACATTTTTAAATTTTCATGCATTTGGACCAGGGCCATTTGGTTCAGGTAGCCTTGTTAAAAAGGGATTTGCAGGTCTTTGCAGTGTTACAGCCCTGCCAAGTTAGAATAACTCAAGACAAGGTCAGTGTCTAGGACTCTCTTGTATTAAATCAGCAAGTTAAGCTTATATGCATTGCAGATTCCTTGCCCATGAGATCTCCTGTCTAAAGCAATCTGCTGGAAGGTGATAGGGTTGAAGAGTGGGGTGGACAAGATGCATATGGCACAGAGTCTGTAATATTCTAAGTGGCATCCACAGTGTCCCCCCTGGGTCAAGACGAGAGCAGTTATTGGTAAATCAATAGTTTAATACATCTGAGACAAGACTGTTTATCAAAACTCTCTCTCATTAAACAGAGTTCTGTTAAACAAAAACTCTTTACTGGCTCAGTTGTCGAGAGCCATGCTGTATCAGATGGTGTACCCTGCTCATACCAAATCAGTAGCTAACAGCTACACTCTCCGGTGTCTCTGCTCTGACAGACGGTTTGCTGAGCACACCAAGTGTTCTCCTTATGCTTAGGCACATGGTTATTAAGGAAATTCTGACAAAATGAATTGTAATTATGGAAAATTGGGAGAGTGGTGACATTATTCAAATATTAAGTCATAACAGAAATGACTAAATCACGCACAACACTCAAAAAAAAAAACCTGAAGAACTATATAATGCCTCACCTGCAATTTCAAAAGGAATGTCTCTCAGACAATAGTTGGTCAGGTAGAAGGAGAGGGAGATTTTTCTGTCTTTATGTTCAAACCTACCAGATAGCATTCAAAAATAAGAAACAAAGAGACAAGATTATCTATATCTAGTTCCCTGTCTAGTTCTAAAATATTCTGTGTGCTGTTATTGAAAGGGGGGAAGTATAAAACATTAGCTTGAATAAATTAGGATGCTTCCCTGTATTTCTGTGTTGTCCAAAAAAATAGAGCTTGAGACTTAACAAAGAGACCCCTCCCTAGCACTTTGCAAAACCCAAAGAGCAAGTTCCAGATGTAGGCTTGAGCAGGATGCTTTCCTTATCTCTACAAGTGGCCTCTGGAGGTTGCCAGTATAATCCTGCTGAGGGGTAGTGATGTTGACACTTTTCCAAGTCAGTAAACTATAAAGTAAAGGAACTATAGTTACACTGATAATTCTACCTATGGGCAAATCTTGGGTCTTGCCTGGTCTTTTGAACTTCTATGAATCAGCAGTGTCCAAGAGATGAAGACGACAAGATCACTAGGGCCCTGGGAGGCTGAGGGTATATATGGGGCAATGGCTCTGTTTCTGTCTCTCGGTAAAGACCCAGTTTCAGATAACCATTTGGTCCAAGACTTAGAAGAGCATGGTTTTGCAGATTTCTAAAAGAAGATGTAAATAATTTACATACATTCTTCAAATATTGGGCACTACTGGAAATATAAGCCAGGACATAGGCTAGGGTGGTAACCGAGTAGAATTCTGTTTCTTTCTTGTAGGATTTTGCCTCTTAGGAGAATAACTGCCACTGAAGAATATTGCTGACAGTGAAAGACCCTTTGTCTAAAGACATCTCACGTCTAGTCATACATGGGAAGCTGCCTCACTTATGGAAGTTCTATGTCTTTAGCTAAACAAACCAGTTTTCTTTATCACCTGAGTTTGTGGTGGTTTATTTTTTTCCATTCATAGCGCAAGCTGCTTGCCTTGCTACAGTGAATTGAACTAAAGAGCATACCAAGGAAAAAGCAAGTCAGGAGGTTTCCCATGTCCTTGAATGGCAGATATGGGACACAGAGGAGAGTCTGTCTTGGTGGGTGTTGTGAAATTGACTGAATGGTGTCCTTATGAGATTATGTCATAGCAATAGCTGGAAGTGTGTGTTGCCTCTGGAAAGCACTGCCTGGGCACACCAGTATGGTCCTTTCATAGAGCAGCCCACGGTCTTGGTTTGATTAATTGTACCCTAGGGAGAGCTCTGTACATGACAGGAGAATCCAATTGAATTTCTCGGGCAACTGTGATTGGAATCATGACCTTCAACTTCATGTATCCCAGGGGAGATTCGGAGTTCAGAGAGCATCAGAGGAGAGTTCCACTGTTAAAAAATAATTTGAGGTTTTCAGAGTTTATCCCCAGAATTGTATAGTGGCTAGGGCTCTGGGATTAAAGAAAGACATGCACTGTTTATTCAGAATCTTTACTGATCTTAGTGTCAGGCACTCTGGCAATTAATACATGCCCATGTCCTTAGTTTCTTCTAGATCCATCAGAGTCACCAAGCACCAGTTTCTGAGTAAACCCGAGCTAGTAGATATCAGTAGCTTCCAAAATGGAAAATGATAATGTGACCAACTTCCCCGGTTTTCAGTTGTAGAAACAAAAGCACACTGAGGAATTGGTGCTCATTCTCACATTAGCAATCCAACTCATAGTTAGATACTGAGTACTTTTAGCCCAGGTATGCTTATGGAACTATATTATTAATTCATACAATTTCTATGAGATTTTATCATTATCTCTGAATCACAAATAAATATAATTTAAAATATAATTAAATATAATTATAAATAAACCAAACCATGAACTGACTTAAACAATTCTACAACTTTATATCCTTGATTTTTTTAACAATTCATTCTTTTAAGTTTTAGTATAATATGGCTTATATTAAGAAAAGGCATGATTCTAAGAAAGTTTTATCTGATGGTTGCTCTGGATTTTCCACTCTTAGTTAGCATGTACTCAGGTAATACATGCACATATGTCCCATCAGTGCCACAAACAAGACATAATAGTGACAGTAAAAACAATCCATTGGAAAGAACGTGAAAGTTGATCCAACCTTAGCATTGGAAGCAACTTCAGAAACAATGGGATTCACTAGCCTACCCAGTCATTGTGGACAGTGATAATTCATTTATTATCATATACTGAATAACTTTTTTTTCTTATCATTGCACTAAGCACTAAGATGTAAGAGTAAACACGAATGGTTTCTGCGATTGAGGACCTATAGTCCAATAACAAGGCAACTGGGCAAAATGAAACAAATACACAGGTAATGGGGTGATTACAAAGGCAGAAAGAGGATCCTGTGCTAAATCCTGAGGGTCAGGGAAGAAATGTTCCTGAAGGAGCTGACTGAGTTGAGAAAGAAAGGACATCCCATAATTATGTGAGATGGAAGAGTGGGAACCTAGGCACTTGTCACTTTGGACAATAGTCTGTGGCCTATCTATTTTGGTTTTGGCTGTGTGCTAGTTTTATCAGCCTTGTTAAAAAATTGCATTTTGCAAATAAGAAAAGGAGTGTTTAAATAATGTGTGTGTGTGTGTGTGTGTGTGTGTGTGTGTGTGTGTGTAAAGCTAATAAGAGATCAAAGGATTAACAAGTTTATGTGACAGTAGTGAGGATTTTGGAATATTTGTTCCTTTAAAAACACAGAAATTTCATAAGAATATGTTTTAATCCTAGTTGTGGTTATATGTGGCTACTATGCAGCAGCTGACTATGACTTGCCTCATGCTGTGATTGGGGCATGCTTTTGACAGCTATAGATAGTTTCTATAATTGTGTGACATTTGGGATTCTGGGGACTTTTTTGAGGACATATAAATATGTCCTCAAGAGGATAAGTGGGCTGTTGGTTGCTGTTCATTGATATTGGTCACAGTTTGTTAAGTAAAGAAGAAACAACAAGAAGAAATTAGATATCCTGACAGTGAGGAGAAAACTTGTCACAAGGAGCTCCATACCCCTAGTCAACAGGAAGCAGTCTAATAATGTCTCCCCCTTTCCAATCCCTGTCTTTATTCAAGAATCTCTTTCTTTCCTCTCTATTATTTTTTCCTCTCCTACCTAGTGTCAGGGGGGTTGAAAGGGAAGAAGAAAATGGGTAGAGAAGGGTGGAAGAAAGAAGAACCCACAAAGTGGCAAAGACGAGCTGCAGACAGCCACTATTGCTTCAGAGCAGAAAGAGCACCAGACAGGAGGAGCCCGGCAGCCTGGACTCCATTCTGTCAGTGTGGCCTTCAGCAGGCTGTTCAGGACTATGCTCTGCCTCCCATACCTGTGAAAATACAGACTTACAACAGGCACCCTCTGAAGTTCCCTTAGTGCCCAGGCACACATTTGTCTCTCACTTGATTCTCATATTCAGGCAATTCAATCTCTAGTAAACACTGAAATTAAAGAGCAGCAACTGATGAAAGATAGATAAATGTATGTTTGTTTTGTTGATATCTGACAGTCATATCTCTAATATACAATGTAAAGGGAACAGCGTGTACTCTCTAAAGCAGGGGCTAAGTTTTGAAATGATGAATGTACTATTTTGGACTAAAGATTCATTTAAGTTAACACAAATATTTGTGCCAGACCACAATTCAATATCATTTCATCACTGTCATTTGTTTTGTGGGAGTAAATAGAGAACTAGGTTATGGAATTTCGTGGTTACATCTCATATTCTATTAGTTTAGAATTTCATTTTTTAAATTATTGGTAACCCATGGGGAAGCTAACATTTTAAGTACAATGAGTAAGACATTTCAAGTTCTCTTGAAAAATAAAAGGTTAAAATACAGCATTTTTTTTTCATGGTTAAAAGCATTTCTAACAGTTTTAACTTGGATTTTCCATAACATCGTCTGCTTTATAGAAGTTCTTTTGGAGTTCCCCTTGGAGTTAAAAGAGATAAAGTATGGCTAGGGAGATTTCTCAGTTGCTACAGTGCTTGTCCTACAAATCTGAGGACCTGGGTTCCATCCTTAGCTCCCACATAAGAAGGCAGCCATGTGGCACACACTTATAATTCGTGAGCTAGGGCAGCGTAGACAAGCAAATATCTGGGATCAAGGGCCAGTCAGTCTACGCTAGTCTGTGAGCACAGTGGGATACCCTGTCTTTAAGAAACAGAGTGGGCAGGTTCTAAGGAACAATGCCCAGTGTTGACCTCTGGCCTCCACATGCAGTGTACCCACACACATGAACATGCATGCACATTCGTGCACTTGCAAGTGTGTGCATGTACTCACAGAGACAGATAAAATTATCCATAAGTAGTTTTCATGTAGAGTATTATATTTGAGCCTCACAATAATTTGATTCTCGGTGTTGATACAAGAAAATACCACAAACTAGGTAGCTTAAGACAAATGTCCATTCTCACAAGTCTAGAGACCCAAAGTTCAGAGGCTCCATGCTTCCTTCCAGGCTCCGAGCTAAACCCTTCTACACCTCTGCCTCCCTGCTACTTGTTGCCATCCAACCTGGCTTTTCCTCAGCCTGAAGCTGTGTCCCCCAAACTCTTCCTATGGGTCTCCATGTCTACATTCACCCCCTCCTAAGCAAATTATAGTAGGATTCTTTTCCCCTAATGACCTCATCTTAACTTGATTAAATCTGCAATCAAAACCTTCTCCAAATAAGGCCATCTTCACAGTTCTGGGGAGTTAAGCTTTCAATAGTTTTGAAAGGTGCAACACATCCCATAATATGCAGCCTAGAGGCAGTTATTCCCATTTCATATAGAAGCAAATGAAGACATAAAGCACCTAGGCAGCTTCCTTAAGGTCACACAGATTGTTACTGGGACAGGGGAGACAGATCCGTCTTGTACTTCATAAACAGGCCGATCACATCAGAGCAGGATAGATGGTTGCCGCATCAGTTGTAGACTTCCCTGGGAGCAGAATTCACACCGCTCAGTTGCACAGAGAACCTCTTTCCCTCTAGTCCAAACTGCATGAGCATGTGGGCACTCCACGTTACCATTATCAAAATCAAATCCATTCACTTGGGGTATAATTGTGCCATGTTGTGTAACTCTGGTAGGGGAAAAAATACTTCCTTTCTAAAACACACTTTACAGTTCCTATTCTCAGCTAAGTTACGGATGGAATAATAAGCCATTCTTTCACAGACTCCATTCATAACCCCAAACATTCTTTGGCTGCTGTGAATGGTGCTGATATAAACCTGTGGTACAGGAGACATGCTGGAACCTTCCTCTTTGCTTCAGGTGCCAAGAAATACTTTACTTTGGGTCACAGGATAAAAAGGGACAAAATTAAAGCAGAGATCTCTCAAGTAGCAGCCATAGGCATCCTAAGGAGACAGAGCTGTCTCTTTCCTCAGATCTCTGCTCCGTTTGTCAGTTGTGTCCTCAAGTAATACACCAACTCTTCTCTGCAAAGGCACCCTTCTCTCTGGAGTTTCATTTGCTTGCTCATGTGTTGATCCAGCCAAGAAAAGTTAACTATGAATTCCTTTACCAACACTGACTGAACATTTACCACATATCAGGGTCTAATGCAACAGTGGGGGAGGATGTGGTAAGACACGAGAGATACACAATTTCCACCTTTGCCCCTGGTAGGTCCTCCTACTCCCAATCATCATCATGTCGTCCACACAAATGGCGGGATAGAAAGATGACTTAGAGACTGTGGTTCCACACTGTATGTATGTCTTCTATTCTCTTGTGTCCTGATAACTTATTTACAAAGCAAGATAACTGAATACAAAAAGAAAAAAAAAGCAACTCTAAGATTTCCCTCCATTCCTCCTTTCCTAGCTACAGGTTCAAGCCACACTGTATTCTCAACTGGGAATACACAATGCCTAAGGGTTTCTTAAATTCAAAAGTTACCAGAAGACAATTCTGGTCAGACAGTGGCCTCAGAGGCTCAAGCACAAAGTCAAAGCATAGGAAAGTGCAGCAAAGGTGTGTAAATCATGCCACTTCGGAAGCCAGGGGTGAGTAAAACAGCTTATCTTGGCTGCTGCATCAATATGAGCTGAGACACTAGCACTGTGTAATAACAGTGCATAGTGGTAGCATGAATGTATGAGCCCCTGTGAAACTATTGTGTCGTTTGCCTTTTTGTTTTGTTTTGCTTTTTGAGACTTGGTGTGTGTGTGTGTGTGTGTGTGTGTGTGTGTGTGTGTGTGTGTGTGTCTCATGTCATCCTGCCTGACCTTGAACTTTCTCTGTAGAACAGACAGACTGGCATGAACTCAGAGATCTAACGGTCTCTGTCTCCCAAGTACTGGAATTAAAGTACATGCAACACATCCAGCAAGAGGTAGTTTTTGTAAAGAAAATACTTTTTTAAAATTTTTTATTAATTTATTCTTGTTACATCTCAATGGTAATCCCATCCCTTGTATCCTCCCATTCTTCCCTCCCTCCCGTTTTTCCCTTACTCCCCTCCCCTATGACTGTGCCTGAGGGGGATTTCCTCCCCCTGTATATGCTTATAGGGTATCAAGTCTCTTCTTGGTAGCCTGCTATCCTTCCTCTGAGTGCCACCAGGTCTCCTCCTCCAGGGGACGTGGTCAAATATGAGGCACCAGAGTACGTGTGAAAGTCATACCCCACTCTCTACTCAACTGTGGAGAATGTTCTGACCATTGGCTAGATCTAGGTTGGGGTTTGAAGTTTACGGCCTGTATTGTCCTTGGCTGGTGCCATAGTTTGAATGGGACCCCTGGGCCCAAATCTGCCTATCATAATGTTCTTCTTGTAGGTTTCTAGGACCCTCTGGATCCTTCTGCTTTGCTATTCTCCCATGCTTCTCTCATTTAGAGTCCCAATAGGATGTCCTCCCCTCTCTCCTAGTTTCCTGGTAAGTGAAGACTCTCATGGGACATGCCCTTGGGCTAGTATGCAGATATAAGTGAGTATATGCCATTTGAGTCTTTCTGCTTCTGGGTTAACTCACTCATTATGATCATTTCTAGCTCAATCCATTTGTCCACAAATTTTGGGAATTTCTTGTTTTTAATAGCTGAGTAGTATTCCATAGTGTATATGTACCACAGTTTCTTTATCCATTCTTCTACTGAGGGACACTTAGGCTGTTTCCATGATCTGGCTATTATGAATAAGGCTGCTATGAACATGGTTGAGCAAAGTTTCTTGTTGTGTGCTGGAACATCTTCTGGGTATATTCCAAGGAGTGGAATAGCTGAGTCTTGCGGAAGCCCTATTTGCAGTTTTCTGAGATAGCACTAGATAGATTTCCAAATCCATTCAATGGGAAAAGGATAGCATCTTCAACAAATGGTGCTGGTCTAACTGGATGTCTATGTGTAAAAAACTGCAACTGGACCCATATTTGTCACCTTGCACAAAACTCAAATCCAAGTGGATCAAAGACCTCAACATAAAACCAGAGACACTAAGTCAGTTAGAAGAAAAAGTGGGGAAGAGCCTGGAACATATTGACACAGGAGACAACTTCCTGAACAGAACACCAACAGCCCAGGCCTTAATGTCAACAATGAATAATGGGACCTCATGAGGCTGAGAAACTTCTGTAAGGCAGGAGACACTGTCAAGAGAACAAAGCAACAGCCTACAGACTGGGAAAAGATCTTCACCAACCCTACATCTGACAAAGGTCTAATATCCAAAATATATAAAGAACTCAAGAAATTAAATGCCACCAAACCAAATAACCCAATTGAGAAATGGGGCTTGGAGCTAAACAGAGAATTCTCAACAGAGGAGTATCAAATGGCTGAGAAACACTTAAAGAAATGCTCAACCTCCTTAGTCATCAGGGAAATGCAAATCAAAACAACTCTAAGATTCCATCTTACACCCATCAGAATGGCTAAGATCAAAAATTCAAGCGACACCACATGCTGGCGAGGATGTGGAGAGAGAGGAACACTCCTTCATTGCTGGTGGGACTGCAAACTAGTACAGCCACTTTGAAAATACATTTTTTAAAAGCCAATTTTGTATGAAACTTCCTTACAGTGTTTTATGAGGTCAGAGGCCTCACTATCCTGATAGTCACTAAGACTTCCATTAGAGTTGGATCTGTGTCAGTCTCGCTCATCATGAGAACCCCAGCCTGCGGACAGCATTGACATTCAGTAAACATGAGCAGAAGGAGAGAACCAGTGAGGACGCGATGGTTAATGAGGACCTCGGGGCTAACCAGGAGCAGCCTGCGTCCAGGCTGACTGCATAATTACAAGCTTCAAAGTCTTAGATCCTCTGCTCACACATATAAGCTATTCAAACTAAAAACACATTTTTAGTTCTCAATGAACCCCAAAGGACAGTAAGTCACTGAAGTAAACTGGATAAAATCATGTCCCCAAAGGTTTATAGAAAACACCATATAGTAAAAATTCATTTTAGGGAACATTCTAAAATCATGGCTATGTTTAAAAGGCATGAAACACATAAGATCCAGAGCTGGGACTATAGCGTGGTGGTGGAGTGCTTGCCAAAGTGTGTGAAGCCATAAGTTCAATTTAATTTTCAGCACCAAGAAAATTAAAAATATAGTATCAAGGTACCATTTCATTCTTACAAATGTGTCCCTGCACACTCAACCTAAAGCAACCACTCCTTTAGAAATCACAGGATAAGCAACGTGACAAAGCTCATTTAAAACACCACACCTGATACTGCAATATTCTTAAGGCATGTAGTCAGAGATACAGCAGCACTTAGCATTCAAGAGCCTCTTGTGTAATTACTAAAAGACGACACATTTTCTCAACATGAAATAATTACACAAAACAATGGATCTTTTTGTGGCATTTACATACATGTAATACCAAGAACTTTGGTCACATCCCTCCCCTTCATGCCATCTTATATCCTTTTCCCTTTCCCTGGTTCATTTCTTCCCCCAAATACTCTATCTTCTACTTTCATGTGATCTTATTTTTTCCTCTGTATTCCACATAATTAGAGAAAGTATGTGATGTTTTTCTTACTCTAGGAAACTAATTTTTAAGGCTTAAGAATCAAAAGCTAAAAAAACATGGGGCTGGAGAGATGGTTCATCAGTTAAGAGCACTGGCTGCTTTTACAGAGGACCCAGGTTTGATTCCCGGTGTCTACATGCTGTCACAACCATATGTATGTAACTCTAGCCCCAGTGGAAGGCACCAGCCACATATAGGGTACATAGATATGTTAAACAGCTGCACATATTTTTGGAGAGAGGGTGTAGGAAGAGGAAGAAGAAAAAGAGAGAAGAGAAGAGAAGAGAAAAGAAGAGAAGAGAAGAGAGAGAAGAGAAGAGAAGAGAACAGAAGAGAGAGAAGAGAAGAGAAGAAGGAAGGGAAGGGAGAAGAGAGAAATAAATCAAATAGACAGACGAAGAAACAAGGAAGGAAAAACAAAAGTTCACTGTCCATGTTATACACTTATCCACACGGAACAAAGCTCCCCCATTTGAACTCTGTCTTTCAGGTTATCTATTTTGAATCAAGTGTAATCCAGCTGAACACTGGAGATTTCACAGCTTGCTTTATGGTATTCATAGCTAGTTGGCCCCTATAAAAATAAAAATACACTACCATTTGTTAAGCTAACAACTAGGTAGCTACTTGCAGTAAAGCAGTATCACTAGTAAAAACTAGAACCTAAAAAAAGTAAAATCAAAATAATTGCAAATAACAGTACGTGACTGACTTGTCCATCTGTCCTCAATGTTCCACTGCACTGTGTCTCATGTGTAGCACTTAGCAGTACCGTATCTAGAGTATTACTCTTATGAGACGGTTTTGGAAGCAGCCAAGTTCCCACTCCAAATTAAGTTGATTGGAAGAGCTGGCACAAAGCTTAGCAATGGGCAGTTGGGAGATCGGGATGCTCTTAGCTCACTGAGATGGGAGCAGTGAAAAGACACAGAGAAAAAGCATCTTTCTGTTGCTTAAACCTTTCAGTACAAAAAGAAGTGAATCATGCCTAGAAAACCAGTTGGACAGTAGAAATCACTCAGACCAAAGTTCAAATCCCAGTCTTTGGGGTAAGATTTCTCTCTGAAATATGAAATTCAAGTCCAGCTTTTTACCTATCTTCTGTTTCTAATGGGTGTGAGCATACAGTGTGAGTGCATGTGTGTATGCATGTTTGCACATATGTGGATGCATGTATAGGTGTGCATGCATGTGCAGCCCAAAGGTTCATGTTGGGTGTATGTGCGTCTCTCTCAATTATCATTATATCGTTGGACTCAGTAAAGATTACCTACAGTTTCATACATTTGGTTCCAAACATCACAACCAGGTAGCAACGGTGGAGGATTGTTTCTTCTCAGTAAAGAAGAAAATTGCCAGAACTTCAAAATGCCCAAAGTTCAAATCTGCTAGACAATGGAGTTGGAGATGCTGAATTCCCCAACAACAAGTACCTGCAGGGAAGACTACCTGACCCTTGACCAGGCCTGGCCAGTGTGGAATGCAGTACAACCTGTAAATCCTACCATGTAAGTGCTGAGCTTCCCATCATGCCTTGGGATAACTGATAGATTCTGAAACAATGAGCACACATTGTCTGATTAGTCTTGAAAAGCAATGATAATGGTATTAGGCAGGAGGCAGGAAATTTGTCACAAGACATTGAATTTGCTTAAGTGGTAACTTTGCATGTCCAAAAAATTAGTGTTTAGATTCATGATTTTTTTCTAGAAATTGACTTAGGAAAATAGAAAGGTCTAAATGTTCCCCAGCCTCTGGCTTCCAGTTGTCTGTTTAAATAGTCCTCACTGTTCCACTTCGTCTTCCTCTCTCCAGTTGAGAAGAAGACCTGACAAAGGTACTTAAGCAAGTGCTGTACATCAGACCTAGAAAAAAACCACTCATTTTTTTCCAATTCATTAGAATATGCCCTTGGAGTTTTCATCCTCATCCATCCTTAGTTTCTCAGTTAGATAAGTTATTAATTTTTTTCCTTTCTTTCTACTCCATCCAGAAATAGAAAAGAAAACTAGCTCTTGTCTCATGATTAGTTTTCTTCTCTGGTCTGAGGAATCTGCACACTTGGCCTTATGAAGGATCCCCCCACCCTATGAAGGATCCCCCCGCCCTATGAAGGATCCCCCGGCCCTATGAAGGATCCCCCGGTCCTATGAAGGATCCTCTGGTCCTATGAAGGATCCTCTGGTCCTATGAAGGATCCCCCAGCCCTATGAATGATTCTCCACTCTATGAAGGATCCCCCGGCCCTATGAAGGATCCCCCGGCCCTATGAAGGACCCCCCCAGCCCTATGAAGGATCCCTCACCCTATGAAGGATCCCCCCACTCTATGAAGGATGCCCTGGCCCTATGAAGGATTCCAGTCTCTCAATGAAATTTCTCAAGGCTTTTCTGTCACCAGATATAGAAATTTCTGACTGTATTTAGTTCTGTTTAGAGTTTAGATCAGGAGGAAAAATCAGAGTACAAAGATTTCAGCAACATGTAGTTTGGTCAGAAACAGAAACGTGTTCAAGTCATTAACAAAGAGAGTAGTTGTTAAAAAAGATCTTGATTAAAAAGAAACCAAATCCTTTGTACCAGACAATAAGAAAGATACCTGAACCGGATGTAGTGGCACATGCCTTTAATCCCAGCACTCAGGGAGGCAGAGGCAGGCAGATCACTGTGAGTTCCAGGCCAGCCTGATTAGGTTATTCTTCTAGTCTCTCCTCTTAAGAGCAGGCTTTGTCTCCATGGCTCTAACAGTTTTGATCTGTACTTAAACACGTTCTCCTTATTTCCAGATTTAAAACTCCACAGAAGACCAGCTCCTTCCCATCTCTGCAGTCTATCACCTCTTTTGGCTGAACATATAACTCTGGTTGCCCCAAAAGTTGGCTGCCTTTTTGATTACAGCCCTTTTTCTAACAAGCTATTATGGCTAAGGGATGGGTAAGCTGCTATTGAACACCAACGATGGCATCACTTGGTATGGTGGGGGGGGGGGGGGAGCACCCAAAAGGCATAATAACACGAGTGATATGAATAAATGATCTCCCAAGTCATTCGAGTTCCAATGTATGGATTTTGTAAAGGTAATTTCCATTAGCTCGTGCTGTAGCATAATAGCTACCCCATCCCATAATACCTCACAGAGTGGTTGAAGGAGAAAAATAAAGACAACAAGGGCTGCTGAGCAGCTTCCATCCCCTAGGGAGAAAAGAGAGTGCTTCAGGGACCCAGCCTCATTTCCTGCAGCCATTCTATTATCCTAGCTGTATCTGTGCTTTCTATTAACCCCTCTGTGCTATTGATCAGCCTGGTCACAATGAAAGAGCTTTATTGAATTCCAAGTAATGGAAAGTCATTACATGGCCCAGATAATTAATTACCAATTCTTCCCTTTTAGTGAAATTGAAACTGGCCGTGGAGAACAAGCTGAGGGGGGCCCACTAATGCAGCCTGTTTGAAGCTTTATTTAATGCCTCTGAGGGGACTCTCTGCACTGGCCTTGGAGATGTGTTTGATGTACTGCAGACCCTTGATGCAACCCAAGCACTTCCCTTCAAAATAAACTGCCTCTCCAAATGCGATCAATTGGAAGGAGGAGGCACTTACGCCACACAAAGCAAAAATAACCACCCAAAGATACAAATCATACAAGAGAATGAGAGTAAGGCATCACTTAACTGGGACTTTTAAACCAGGTCATCAGAAAGGCTTTTTGCAAACCACTTTAGGAAGTCAGAAGTAGGAAGTAGATTTGTGCCTTCTCTTCTTCTGTTCTCCTTGCTCTGAGTTACTGACCAGGCAACAGCTGCTACCTAATGTGGAGAACTCACAGCATCAATGCTGGGTGGGCTTAGAGCCAGAGTGCGAGTTCCTGCCTGGAGGTCACAATGACTGAAGCCCGCCCCACCCCCCCCGCACTAGACACTGAGCCAGCTCATTTGCACACAGCCATCTCTTCTTATCTCTGGGTCCTAGATCCATGATTCCACTAGGCACAGACGCAAACGAATTGGGAAAGAAACTTTCTAGACTAAACAGGCACACACTTATTTGCTTATTGTTTTTTTTTTTTTTACCATATTCTTTAGACAATAGGCCATAACAACTATTTCATTGCATTTACACTTTATTAGGTATTATAAATAATCTCAATGCACTTGCAATAAACAGGAGAGCTGTGCCCTACTGTAACACTTTACATAAGGGATTTAAATATGCAGCCTTAAGTAGCTGTATGAGTCACTTTTGTAACAATGCCTCCTGGAAACAACTTCAGGGAGTTAGTCAGTCCCTCACAGGGAGGAAGGGAGGACAGAGAAACCTCCTTCCTGTCACCAGGATCATGAGACAGAGGCTACTCACAGTGGAGTGGGCCAGGCAGCACTCAGGGCTAGCTAGAACTTCACTCAAGTTGTGTTAAAAAAAAAAAAAAAGCAAAACCTTTCCAGGGCCTGTCCCTAGTGTCTTACTCCCACCAAGTAGGCCCTACTTCCTAAAGGTTCCACAGATGCTCTCCTCCACTGAAAACTAACATTAGTCCTCTGGTGACAAGCATTCCAGTCATGAGCCTGTGAGAGACATTTGAGAGTGAAACCACAGCAAGAGTCCTGGAACCAGCGCACCGCGGATGTGCACTCTGATTTTTACAAAATACAGTACAAGCTAGAGGCTGCGTGGTTACTTTTTTGTACTGCTTTTTTTCTGTGATAAAACACACTGATGGAGAGCTATTAAAGAAGACAACACTCGGCCAGGCAGCGGCGGAGGCAGAGCTGCAAGCGCAAGCCGCCCAAGCGCCATGTCTATAAACATGGAGGAGATGCGGCACCAGGCCATGATCAACCAGTTCTTGCTGGCTGTAGGCTGCTCGGCCAATTGGGGAGCAGCAGCTGCTGCACACTGGCAATTGTCACCTGCCAGATGATGTGTACTCCCAGCAACACCCTTTCCACACCGCCCATCTTCCCTGATGCGCTGACCATGTCCTCGTCCTCCAAGCTTTGTGCCTCTGAGGGTCTGCAGAGCAGCAGCAGCCCTGCTGTGGCCTGCTCCACCCCTACAAACTTCAGCATCCCCACATGGACCACCAGACGCCCTGGATCCCGCCCCCCCCCCCCCCCCCCCCCGCCTCCTTCCATCATCCACTGGCCACAGCCCCCTTGGCTCCCTGGAGCATCACAGCGAGGCATCCAGCAGAAAGCCATGGCAGTAATGGCTGGACAGAGATGAGATTGGATGGCACTGGGCTGGAGCAGGGCCCAGTCCAGGGTTGTGGGGACACAGAGGAGGGCTGGGGAGGGAAGGGAATGCAAAAGGGGGTCTTGAAGATCGCACTGGAAGATTTTATAAGACAATATTTGTGGGTAAGAGGACAGTAAACGTCCTGAGCCACTTGGGTTCTTCAGGAATTTCTGTTAGTAAAAGTTTTCCCCTGTTTTTAATATATAACTATAATATAGATGAACGGAGATTTATCTAATGTATGTGAGAGTAGGGCCTGCACATGTGGTATGCTGCGGTCAGAGGGGAAGGCTCACAAAAATCCTTTCCTTGTCAACACCTCTTTCTCTGCCCAATTGAGGGGAGCATGGGTGTTCATAGATGACGAGCCCATAGGTGGAGCGAGCTCATAGGTGGATTGAGCTCATAGGTGGAGCGAGCTCATAGGTGGATTGAGCTCATAGGTGGAGCGAGCTCATAGGTGGAGCGAGCCCATAGGTGGAGCGAGCTCATAGGTGGATTGAGCTCATAGGTGGAGAGAGGGTGCAGCTAGTTGGCTGAGCTGGCTCCATTAGAATGCACACCAGTCATTAGGAATCCCACACACAACACACACACACACACACACACACACACACACACAGAAGGCTCCAATTGGAATCATGGGCTTTTCTATCATTACTGGTAGCTTTTATCTCTTGCTGATGGCAGCCTCTCAGTGACTCTGAAACTCGTCACCCTGTCACCAGCCAGGTGCATAGAGCTGGAGAGCTGGCTGGCCTCTGCTGAGTGGATACTTGACTGTCCCGCAGTCCCCAACTTCTTTGTCTGTGTCCAGGGTCAGAGGAGGACATCTCAGAAGAGCCTGCCTTTGGATTGAGCTCCCAAATTAAAGTCATATCTCACCAAGGGTGCAATTTTAATTTAAAAACTTACTTTTTTGGCTTAGAAAAAAGGAAAGAGTTTGTCTTGGCTTGCTGTTCCAGAGGGCCAGAGTCTGACAGCATCACATGGTGGCAGGGACAAGAAGCTGGCTGATCATATGATACCCACATACAGGAGGCAGAGAACAGAAAGGATGATGATGATGCAAACCCTCTGCTTATCTCTGAAGTTCCACAATGACCCCAAACATCTAGGGACCAAGTGTTCAAACACATGAGCCTGTCAGAGACATCTCTCATCTAAACCAACACACATATATCTTCCTCGTTTTGAAGGTGAGGAAAACCTCACTTAATCAACCGGTCATAGATCTATGACCCTGGAAATTCAAGCTGAGATATGCCTGCTAAAGCCTACTAATTCAAATATCCCGTGCTGTCTTCCTCACCACCAGTATAATTTTAAGAAAATAATTTCAAGCCATTTACAGGAATCATAGCAAAGTCATCTCATAAAAAGATGATGCTTGACATGGAAAAGACACATATATGATTATAGATACAGCATCAGATGAACTCGGTCTGATATTTACATCAGCATCAAGGCCTGTCTTTATGACTACTGGTACCCATATGAAACATCATGGTAATTAGTATTTTAGAGAACATTGTCCTGAGATATTTGAAACCCGGATGTCAAGTATGAAGCCTAGAAAGGATGGACAATCACAACACAATAACAAAGCTTGAGATGCAAAACCATAGTGCTGTGTGGTTTATAGACACCCCAAGGAAAGGTACAAACTTTATATATCAATCTGTAGACTTACACACTCAATATCATATATTTTACTGAGTGTACTGCAAACCTCAATTTATTGTATATTAGAATATTATATTATATTATATATAATATATATTATATATATTATATTATATATATACATATATTATGTATATGTATATTAAACAGATATTAAAGTAAACCATTTCTAAAAGTGACATTTTCGTAGCCACCTAAGAAAGCCCTGATATAGAGTTGATGGCTTCTTTGGCTCCTTTTTTTTTTTTTTTTTTCAATCTACAATAGTTAATTCATAATTTTCCACAAATTCATGAAATTTTCCCTAAGCTCTTGAAGTCATCCATATGCTTTCTACTTCATGTAAATGAAATCATAAGCATGTGTCAAGCCCCATGTTAGCTTCCCGTGTCTATGACAAATACCCAGGATAACCAAATTATAAAAATTAGAGCCTTTATTTTGGCTTATACTTTTAAAAGTTCTAGTTATCAGTCAGTTGAATCCATTGCTTTGTGGTCTGTGATGAGGCAGCAGGTTAAAATCGGCCAAGGCCTTAAGAGCCCTGGTACCACAGCTGAGAGCTGTTCCTGTATGCATACTTTCCCTGCCAAATTATGAACCAAAATATACTAGCGTTTTAAGTAGCTTCTTTTCAGGCCTTAGTTAGGGTTTCTAGTGCTGTGATGAAACACCATGACCAAAAAGCAAATTGGGAATGAAACAGTTTATTTTCCATATCACTCTTCAGAATCACAGGAAGTCAGGACAGGAAATCAAGCAAGGCACAAATCTGGAGGCAGAAGCCGATGCAGAGGCCATGAAGGAGTGCTGCTTACTGGTTGCTCCTCATGGCTTGCTCAGCTTGTTTCCTTATTGAACCCAGGACCACCACCACAAGCTCAGTCACTAATTAAGAAAATGTACATGCCTTTAATCTTAGTACTCAGGAGGCAGAGGCAGGCGGATCACTGTCAGTTTGAGGCCAGCCTGGTCTACAGAGTGAGTCTAGGACAGCCAAGTCTATACAGAGAAACCCTGTCCTGAAAAAACAAGAAGGAAAAGAAAAGAAAATGCCTTAAATTCACCAAGATAGAAAAATGTTTTCTTCAAAGATGCCAAATACAAACAACCAAAACACTACAAATGTAACATTAATGTAATTTCTGATTGTTTCATGGTTCTTGCTCTATGTAGTTTATTTTATATATGTATAATAATATAAATATATATTTAAAAAATAAAAAATATTTAAAAAATAAATGCCTTACAGCTGGATCTTATGGAGGCATTTTCTAAATTGAGGTTCCCTCTTTACAGAAAACTCTAGCTTGTGTTAAGTTGACATAAGACTAGCCCACACAACTAAATCCTTGTCAACTTGACTCACAAAAACATCACTATGAAGCCACACCTCTTTCTTTCTTATTCAGCCCTAAGATCTCACATTAAAAACATAAACAACTTTAGAAGTCCCATAGTCTTTACAAATTCAAACGATTTAAAATTTTAGTCCCTTTAAATCCAATCTCTTAAAAAACCCAAAGTCTTTTAAAATTCAAAGTCAACTATGAGCTCCAGTAAAATAATTTTACTTTCTTATTTTCCTATTTTAAGAGACAGGACCCAGGGCAGAGTCATAATCTAAACAAAACTAAACTCTCAACAGTGCAAATAACTGAACGCCCAAATGTCTGCGATCCACTCACCATCTTCTGGGCTCCTCCAGAGGAACTGGGTCATGCCTCCAGCTCTGCCCTCTGCACCAGACATGGCTTGTCTTCTAGGCTCAGGCTAATTTCATGCCAGTGCTGCTGCTGTCCTTGGTGGTCATCCCATGGTGGGCATCTCCAAAATGCTAGGGTTTTCTGCTGCAACTGGGCTGCACTTTCACTAAGGGCCTCTCCTAGGTTCTCTTCATAGCGCCAAGCCTCAGCTGCTCTCCATGACCTCTCCATGACCCCTCCATGCAGTTAAAAGCAGTACCACCTGGGCCAATCTCGTATTACCAAGGTCAGCTGCCAACATAAGGTATAACCTTGGCTGCCTCTGAAACACAGCTTCTGTGTGTGCTCAGGAAACACCTCCCGGAATATCTCACCTCAATGACGCTGGTCTCAATCATCACTAGCTTCTTAGCTCCCGTTGACCAGGATTAAGAGTCCCAGCAAAGCAGAGGTTTTTGCATTAGTAAGTCTGGTATCTTGTTAATCACAGCTGTTTCTCCCACCACAGATTCTTCACACAAAGAGCCTGGAAAGAATCTTTGCTTCCTTCTGAAATTTCCCAATCCAGGCTTCCATCATCTGTACTGTTCTCAACACTTTTCTAGCCCAAAGTTCCGAAAGTCTTTCTAAAAAATCCTCCCAGAAACACGTTAGATCTTTCACAGGTACAATCACAGTACCAATGTGTCTTAGTTAGGGTTTCTACTGAAACACTATGACCAACTTGCTTTTTTGTTTGACTTACACTTCCAGATCAAAGTTCATCATCAAAGGACGTCAGGGCAGGAACTCAAACAGGGCAGAAACCTGGAGGCAGGAGCTGATGCAGAGGCCATGGAGGAGTGCTGCTTACTGGCTTGTTCCCCATGGCTTGCTCAGCCTGCTGTCTTATAGAAGACAGGCTCACAAGGTGATTCACCCTCCTCAATCTATCACTAATTAAGAAAATGCCTCACAGCTGAATGTTATGGAGGCATTTTCTTGGTGCATCCTACCAGATGACTTTAGCTTGTGTCAAATTGACATAAGACTGGCCAGTGCTAGTCACAACAGAGAAATTAACACTAAAACAGCTTCTATGTATGCTGAGCAGCAGCAAACCTTCTGGTGACATCAGTGTCATGGGAAAGGCGCATAGCAAAGCAAGACTGTATATATTGTGGTCAGGAAGCCAAAGAAAGACAAAAAGAGCATCCTACAGATCCTGTCAGGTCAGTCTCTAATAACCTTTTCCTAAGCCCACATCACAAAAGTCCCACAACCTCTCAATATCAGCAAGCTGAGGACTGCCCCTTACCACACTGGCTTTGAGCAAGCTTCTTTCACTGAGCGCAATGATCTTGAGGAATGCAGAATGTCATTCTACACCCAAAAAATAGGCTAGCACACAAACATACTGGTAATGTGTTTATGGCTACATGATTCAGCCTTAAGTCACTACAGCCCACAGAAGTTTTTTAATAGGACAACTTTTTTTTTTTAATGCAGGGTTTCTCCATAGGAACTTGCCTTGTATGAACACTGGAACTGTTCTAACTAAAAATATCACTATTTTCCACTGCTGAAATTTAAAGCTAGAATTTGTACTCACACCTCAGCTCACTCATTTTCTTCTTTATTTTTAATTCTCTGTGTGTTTGCATATGTGTGCAGGTGCCTGAAGATGTCAGCAGAGGGTGTCAGATTTCCTGAAAGTGGAGTTAAAGGCAGGTGGGAGTGGCCAGATGGATTTGGGTCCTCTGCAAAAGCTCTTTCTTCTCTTAACCTCTGAGCCATCTCTCCAAGCCCTACTCACTGATTTTTATCTTAATTCTACCCTTAGTTTCTCTATTTTCCCAATTCTGTCATTTCTTAGTTACCTTCTTCCCTGCCAAATATTTACCATACATATTAGGAACAAGTGTTATTAGAATAAGAAGTAGCAGAGAAAAGAACCTCTTATAACTAATTTCTGCACTGTGGGCAAGTGTTGGCTGCTGGAGCATTCAGAAGTTCTTTATGCTGCCTCCAAATTTCAGATGCAGGTAACCGATTTTAAAAGTCTGAGGAAAATATCACTTTCAAATTCTTTGAAGTTATCACTAAGTTACTGTATAGAATAACAAAGAAATAAAAATATGAAAGCAAGAGATTTTTAGATTTGTGTGTATGTATTTGGCAAGACAAGTTAAAGCATTGCTCAGTACCTGGAAGGCAAAGAAATGTAATTACTATCTCAATAGTTTTCTAGATGAGTGTTTTATTGCTAAACTTTTACATATAAAAAATTTTCAGTGTTCTTGTTGCAGTTTGATATGTTTTGTGATTTTCCCCCTTTGACAACAGAATAAAATTCTTAAGTTTGCGATTTTAAAAGAGTGTTACATCATCAAAATTCTTGCCCATCTGCATTTTAATGCAATCTGTTTTCTCTTTTAAAAACACTAGACTATCCTCAGGCTGGGAATGTAACTTGATGGCAGTGCATTGTCTCTATGAACAATGCGCTGCGTTCACCATCTAGCCCCACAGGAAAAAAAAATGGTGATAGTCATTCTTAACTGATACAAAACTGTTTTATTTTTTGTTAATTCCTTGAGAATGCCATACATTGTATTTTGACCATATTCATCTACCTCTCCATCTCCTCCATACCCACCCAAATTTGTGTCCTCATTTAAGCTGCCAATATACTCTTGGGTGTGTGGCCATCCACCACAGACTGTTAGACCTACTAAGGACCACACCCTAACAAACCTAACTTTCCTCTTCCTGGCAACTATCAATTACCAGCAAGGCTATTTGATATCTGGACTATTCCCACATCATCAAAGTAATTTCTCCAATGACATGAGATCTCATTCAATGATCACTAAGTGGCTCTTAGGTCTGAGAATGGCAATTTGATTGGCTTTCAAAAGCAAGCGCACTGCAGGGGATGAATTTTTTGCATTTTCAAACCTTCCAGGATGTTCTGCCACTCTCTCTGATCCCCATCTCCTTATATGATAGTTTCGGGCTATAGGAACTAAATCCTGGTGCTGTCCAACCATAGTCATCCAGTGAGTGACGATATTGTAAATGGGAATTTAATTTACAAAACCAGTAATCCCAGTAAAGGGTACAAATACACTCCTTCTCGGTGAGGAAAAAAAATGTATATGGCAACTTGTACTGCAAGATGAGTCAGCTAATATTTGACTTACCTGAATATGGGGAAGGGGTTGGGGACACTTGTAGTCAGTTTTCATCCTTTACTTCAGCTGGATCTTCAGCTTGTTTCATTCGTTAACTTAACTAACATATCTTCAGGAAAATTAAACTTTTCTTGGATAAATTCCAATCACCTTAAAACTTGGACAAGCCAACTTATGAATACTTACCTTCCCCTCTTTCCAAAAGCATCAAATCACAGATGAGAAGTCACAGAAATCTCCCCTAATAGACATGATTACCAACTCTAAAGAAATGTCAGCATCTATGGAGTTGGGATGTGAAATGTATTAATATTTAAAAGACTCTAACAAGGTATGAACTTGCCTTGCCAATTAATTATTGATCCAGGCTCCCTTCTCCTTTTCACTTGAAACTTTCAAACAAAGTGTCTCAAACATTTTGGGTTTGCTACTGGAACACAAGCAGGAGTTGATTTAAGGTGTTGTTTACTGTGATGAGATGGGCTTTAACAATATGGGAAGAATGAACAACCAACCTTCATTATCCTGCATTTGATGTCGTGGGTACCATCAAGAAAACTCTAGCAAATTCTGTTGAAACGTTTGGCTAAATGGAACCAAAACAGTCACAGTTGACAATTTCATAAATACATTAATTAGAAGTGTCTCCAAATAGCATGTGATTTTGAATTATTAACATAAAACACTGCATTATAAATGACTGCAAATTGCATTCCTAGTGTTCTCCATGCTTAATTTATTATGCCGTAGGAAAATGTGCAAATTACCTCATGGTTTTAAATTCAGTGGTGAGTTCTATGTGTATGTTGTTCCTTTAAAAATAAAGCACAAGATGCACACATGTCATCTGGCATGCTATATAAGATATTCAAAGTCAAAACTTGGTCAACTTTACTTTCATGTGGGTTTTCTGCATTAGAGGTAATTGGTTCCACCTATGCCCCAGGTACTTCCTCCGTCCTACAGACACAACCCATCTGCCATGTTCATGGTTTTACTAACTCTCCACAGCCTGGTCTTAAGTCATTGAGTACTTCTTGGTCCTCTATTTACAACACAGTAGATGTGGACTGAAGATCTGGAGGGTGGGAGAAACCTATGGCTATGTTTAAAATCTTACAAGGCTGTATAACTAATTAGAACCTCTATGGTTGTGGAAAGTAAAACTTTATGAATTCAGAGACAAATTATCTGGGGCTGTCTCCAGCCCTTATCAGTCATCCATTGCCCACTTCTGCACTTGAGCTAGGATCCTTGAGACTGTCAGGCAAATCCCTTTGGAATAAATTAATAGACAACCAAAAACTATCATCATGTAGCGTCGGCAACCTGCAGCAGCCATGGCCCTGCTTTGATATACACCTACCTGATGTCCTTCTAAGTGTATTTTAAAAGTACTCTGGCATATTCCTTTCTTTTGTCCTGTAACTGTAAATCCACATTGGACCATTGTGTTTGGGGTAACTCGAACCTGTGTTCCTGGACCATGGACACCTGTGTCTCGTCACTATTACTTCTCAATTTAGCTATGGGTATGGATGTATACTCTTGTGATTTTATCTTTTCCTTCACATTTATTGATTCTTCACCACCTCCTACATAAGCACTTTCCATGAGCTTTGGTGGTGGATTTTTTGTTTGTTTTTAGCTATAGAATCTTCCTGTGAAATAAAATTTAAACACCAATAGACCCAAACTGTGTAGAGTAAGACGTATAGACATTTGGAAAATCAATACCATACAAATTTTAGAAGCACTTACAAAATGATTTGCTTTTAGTTTAAATGTAGCCATCAAAGGGCTTGAATGTCCTTTAAAGTAAAATGGCTTTCAATGTAGTCATCAAAGGACTGGTTTTCATCCCCCACTCCATGGGATACAGAGAAATGGATTTGTCCATATTTTCTATCAGCATGGGTCACTGTAATTAAAATGTTGTACATCATTGCATAAAGAGACCAACAGAAAAAAGGGCATTGGCAAATAGTGGCTTAAGGTGTTATATGCCTCCAATTCAGAAGAGCCATTCTGTTCCTTTGTTAGAGACTGACAGAGTCATATTTTAAACGATTTTTGAAACAAAAGCTCTTGCATTCCAGACTGGCTTCCCTCTGTGGCTGAGGACTATCTTGAACTCTTGATCCCTTGCTTTTACCCGCTGAGTGCTGGAACTACAGGTGTACAGTACTATACCCAGTTTATACAGATAGTAGAGGGGATTGAAAGCCAGGGTTCCATGTGTCAGGTAGACACTCACCCACTGAGCTGTGTCTCCAGCTCTGTATATGTTGAATCACATTTAAAACACACACACACACACACACACACACACACACACACACACACACACGGTCTCAACACTACCCAAAGAACTATAGGCAATTAAAGAAAGCAAGAATGGGAGAGGTGATCGTCCCCAGAGGGGAGCACACCAATTGCTTGTCCAGTGTGTACTAGTCAGCCCTGAAGACATACATCCAGGCAGCATTATATGGACCAAACAGGTTATATTTAGGAGTGTGTGTGTGTGTGTGTGTGTGTGTGTGTGTGTGTGTGTGTGTCTGCCTGAAATAACAAATAGGAAAAAAGAGGCCATGAGTTTGAAGGAGAGTGGAAAGAGGTATATGTGAAGGTTTGGAGGGAGAAAAAAGAAGGGATAGATGTTGCAATTAAATTATAACATCAGGCAGATTTGGGCCCAGGGGTCCCGCTCAAACTAAGGCACCAGCCAAGGACAATACAGGAGGTAAACTTTAAACCCCTACCCAGATCTAGCCAATGGTCAGAATATTCTCCACAGTTGAGTGGAGAGTGTGTTATGACTTTCTCATGTACTCTGGTGCCTCACATTTGACCATGTCCCCTGGAAGGGGAGACCTGGTGGCACTCAGAGGAAGGACAGCTGGTAGCCAAGAAGAGACTTGATACCCTATGAGAATATACAGGGGGAGGTAATCCCCCTCAGGAACAGTCATAGGGGAGGGGAATAATGGGAAAATGGGGCGGGGGAGGAATGGGAGGATACAAGGGATGGGATAAACATTGAGATGTAACAAGAATAAATAAAAATAAATAAATAAATAAATAATAAAAAATAAAAAAATAAAAAAAATAAATAAAATGAGAAGAAATGTCCTGTTAAAAATATGATGCGCACCACACTTGACTCTGTTTGTCTTCATAGTGTCTGTGTTATCAGAAACCTAGCTGACTGCTCCCATGTTTTGATTTGGTTTGGCTTTTTTGTTTTTTTTTGTTTTGTTTTGTCCATTTCCTATAGGCTGTCACTATTTACCTTTTCCTTGAGGGTAAGAAGAGGACCTTGAACCTGGTCTGTCATAGGCTGCATGCTTCAGCCCAGCTCATCGGTGCTCTGCCAATGGGCCTCATACACAACTAACAATGGGATACTCTATTTTGTCACTGATTTTCAAGTGATAGATCATTCACCATCCTTGTGTAACAACTATTGGATCATAAATTTAAAATAATCACGACTTATGCCTTAAATGGTACAAAAATGAATGTGTAATACCTAAATAAAGGAGCGTATAAACTAATAAAGTGCTTGAGAAGAAAAGGAAACACTCCATGTAAAAATAATCATATGGAAAAAATAAAAATAATAATCATCTGGGAGTCTAGAGAGCTGAGTGTGGAACAGCATGCGCTGCAGTGGCGGAAGGCTGGGGTTCAGTGTTTATTGCCATGTTAGTCATCACCACTTGTAACGTCAGTCCGAGGGGATACAAGGTCTTCATCTGGCCTCCATGGGTACCAGTATGCACACGTGTGCACACTCGGGGACACACACACACACACACACACACCAGACAGAAGGAACAAGAGGCAGAGGATACAAGAAATACATCTTTTTTTGTAAAAACTATTATACAAAATAGATACTACAGGATTCTACAGTCTACAGAATGGATAAAGCAGTAAGGAGGGCTAAACTTGTAAAGAGTCTCTGAAAATCATCAAAACGAAAGGAGGCTTTGTGCCTCGCCTCATTATATCTCATTCTGCCCTGTTTAGTGGATATCCCTGGGAGGCCTGCTCTTTTCTGAAGGGGAACCCAGGAGGAGGAATGAATCTAGGGAAGAGGGGAAGAGGGAAGACAACATATTTTGTCTGAATATGTTATTATTTCATCATTGTCATCTATCTCTACATATTTTCTTCTTCTTGGTCTTCTCTGGTGACACTTTTCTGCTGTGTTTTTCATATGACTGATTGGCTCTCTCATTTCTAACACTCCTATTTTGTTTAGGTTTTCAATTTCCTTGCTGAATTTTTCCTATGTGTTTTCAAAAGTTCTTCTCCCACTTTGCAACCCCTTCACCCGCTTTGCTAACTTCCTCATTTAAGTCCTCAGTTGATTTTCATGCTTCATTCATCTTCGAACTGGAGCCTTGCATGTGCTCACTGATCCTCTTCCTTTCTTTCTTTCTTCACTTTACATCAGGATCATAGCTCCCCTTCTTCCTCTCCTTCGAGTTCCACCTTCCCTCCCTCTTCCCCCTCCCCACTCTGCTACTCCTCAGATAAGGGGACAGTCCCCCACACCAACCCAACCAGCACATCAAGTCACATCAGGGCTGAGCACATTGATCTCTGTAAGCTCCTCCTCAACCCCCCTGCACCCTGGGCTCAGGTTACTTGGCTCTGTTGGTCTTCTTATGGAGTTCTTGTCCTCTCCAGAACCTTCTATTCTCCCCCGCCCCCCGCCGCCCAATCCCACTCCTCCACAGGATTCGCTGTGCTCCACCAAATGTTTGGCTGTGAGTCTCAACATCTGTTTTAATTCTCTACTGGGTGGAGCCTCTCAGAGGATAGATATTGTAGGCTTCTGTCTGCAAGCATAGCAGAGTATCAATTATAGTGTCAGGGGTTGGCTCTATCCCATGGGGTGGGTCTCAGGTTGGACCAGGCATTGGTTGGGCATTCACCCAATCTCTGCTCTATTTTTATCTCTGCACATCTTGTAGGCAGAGTAAATTTTGGGTCAAAGTTTGTGTGGGTGGGTTGACATTCCCCTCCCTCCACTAGGAGTCCTGTCTAGTTAGACAGTGGCCTCTCCAGTCCCCATGACCTCTGCTACCAGGAGTCTCAACTAAAGTCACCATCATATCTTCCCAGGAACCTACCCTGTCATAAGTCTTCAGTTTGTCACAGAGAAGCCCTCCCCCATGGTTTCTCTTCTCTCTGCAAGCCCTCTGTCCTCTCCCCCACCTCTCCAATCTCCCCAGGTCTAGTCTCCACCCTCCTATCTCTCTGTGCTTCCTCTCCTATCCTATTTCCTCCCTTCAAACATTACCACTGTCTATTCTATTTCCTCTTCTGAGTAAGACTTAAGCATCCTCCCTTGGGTCCTCCTTTTTACTTATCTTCCTTGGGTCTGAATTGTAGTATGGTTATCCTATACTATATAGCTAAAATCTGCTTACAGGTGAGTTCATATCATGTCTGTCACTCTGGGTCTCTAGGCATAGAAATAGGCTGGTTGATCCATGGAATCAAATCAAAGGCCCAGAAATAAACTTACGCATCTGTAGACACTTGACTTTTGACAAAGAAGCCAAAATCACACAATGAAAGAGAGATAGCATCTTCAATGAGTGATGCTGGTCTAACTGGATGTCTACATGCAGAAAAATGCAAATAGATCCACATTTGTCACCCAGCACAAAACTCAAGTCCAAGTGGATCAAAGACCTCAACATAAAACCAGACACACTAAATCTATTAGAAGAGAAAGTGAGGATTAGCCTTGAACTCATTGGCACAAGAGACAACTTCCTGAACAAAACACCAACAGCTCAGGCCCTAAGATCAATAATTAATAAATGGCACCTGATGAAACTGAAAAACTTCTGTAAGGCAAAGGAGAATGTTAGTAGAATGGCAGCCTACAGATTGGGAAAAGATCTTCCCCAACTCTACATCCGACAAGGGCTAATATCCAAAATATATAAAGAATTCAAGAAATTAAACACCAACAAAGTAAATAATCTAGTTAAAAATAGGGTACAGAACTAAACAGAGACTTCTCAACAGAAGAATCTCGAATGGTTGAGAAGTACTTAAAGAAATGTGCAATATCCTTGTCATTAGAGAAATACAAATCAAAACGACTCTGAGATTTTATTTTACATCCATCAAAATGGCTAAGATCAAAAACTCAAGTGACAGCACATGCTGGCAAGGATCTAAAGAAACTGAAACACTCCTCCATTGCTGGTGGGAGCGCAAACTTGTACAACCACTTTGGAAATCAATCTGGCACTTTCTCAGAAAATTAGGAATAGTGCTACCTCAAGACCCAACTACCTGTGTATATACCCCAAAGATGCTTCACCATACAACAAGGACATTTGCTCAACTATATTCATAGCAGCTTTATTCATAATAATCAGAAACTAGAATCAACCTAGATATCCCTCAACCAAAGAATGGATAAAGAAACTGTGGTACATCTACACAATGCAATACTACTCAGCTATTAAAAACAAGGACGACATGAAATTTGCAGACAAATGGATGAACTAGAAAAGATCATCCTGAGTGAGGTAACCCAAACCCAGGAAGACACTGATCCTCTTTTCAAGTGTGTGTGTGAAATCTTTTTTTTTTTTTTTTCATTTAACAATCAGTATTGGTAACTTTTATTTTTTATTAATTTATTCATATTACATCTCAATTGTTAGGCCATCCCTCATCTTCCCCCATTCCTCCAACTCTCACGCTTTCCCCCTACTACCCCCCCCCTATGTCGTGACTGAGGGGGACCTCCTCCCCCTGTATATGTCTCTTCTTGGTAGCCTGCTATCCTTCCTCTGAGTGCCACCAGGCCTCCCCATCAAGGGGACGTGGTCAAAAATGGGGCACCAGAGTTTGTGTGAAAGTCCCCACTCTCCACTCAGTGGGTGTGTGAAATCTTTTCCCGGCATTTCAGCTCTCTCATCATCATTGCTTCCCAGAGATGAGCAATGGTGAGCTTCTGGTGGGGTGACAATGGCTTCCTTCCTTGTAATTTTCACTTCTTTATCAGGTTTTATGCATCTGTTTGGATGCAACATGTCCTTTGACTCCCTGCATCCCATACTCCACTCTTTGTTATGTGAGTCTGTTGGAGTTGAGCTGTCTTCACTTGGGTCATGTTTGATGCCACTGTTTAGAGGTGAAGCCAATGGGCGTAACAATGATCTGACAGCAGCCTCTGTGACCCTGTAGTAGAAGACATTTGAATGTGTCACTACTGTGCTGACAAAGTACAGATACAGCAGCACTCAAAGACTGATCCAAGAAAATGTTGCTTATTGATTCTTAGGGCTAAAGATATCAGTAAAGACGAAAAAGGAGGAAACAGGCATGAGGGAGTAAAGTATGGAGGAGGAAACTGTATGGATCAGTCTTACAGGAACCAGAAGAAATACAAAAGAAGTACCGAAAAGGGACACCCATAAAAGCCTGTTCAAGTGAGATATGGGCGAAAACAAAACAACAAAACTGAAGAAAGAATTAACATGAAAATAAATAGATAAATAATAAAGGAAACGAAACTGAAAGTAGTGTAACTTCAGTGTTTCTTCTTGCTTGGAATGAATGTGGTCCCTCCCACAGGCTTGGTTGATTGTGTGTGTGTGTGTGTGTGTGTGTGTGTGTGTGTGTGTGTGTGTGTGTGTGTGTGTGTGTGTGTACGTACATGGCATGGGACAGGCTTATAGGGTGCTGCTAGCCTCAGTAGTTCAAAGAAGTGAAGTGGGCATGTCCTTCCTGCTGAGAAGGAGTTGCTGTATGGAATTCCATTTTTGGGGGGTGGGGTTCCTGTTTGAGTCCCACTTGTGGTGTGCTGAGGGTCTCATTTCCACATGATGCTCTGGGACACCTCAAATGTTCCCATGTCCTCGGTGGCCCCCAGTAGTGGCGCTGATGATGTCATCTCAGGCTATTCACACGGGAGCGCTCCTGACCTGCTTCAGGCTCCAGTGCATCTGCTCTGCACAGTCTCCATCACTGGTGAAGTTCCAGCCGAGTCTCCATCTGTGCTGCCTGCTTCAGCTCTCTGCACAGCTATGCTTGTGTTATCTGTGTCCAGAGGACTATGCCTCGTAGCAGCTTCCACTACCCCGGCCTGGCACAGGTGCTGTACTACAGCAATCATGGATGTTGCTGTGGTAAAATACCATGACAAAGCAAACAAACAAACAAACATTAGATGTAAAAGGTTAGAATCCATTATTGTATGGCAGTCAAGGCAGCAGGAACTTGAAACAGACACAAGAGTTATGTCCCATTCACAGTCAAGAGGAGAAAGAGAGGAGTTGGCACGCTTTCTCCCGCTCAGCACCCTCTCTACACTTAAACAGTCCGGGATGCCGTGAGTAGGGAATGGTGCTACCCACAGCAGGATAGGTTTTCTCAATTAACAATCAGGACCAATCTGATAAATCATCTGTCATTGAGACTCCTTTCCCAGGTGATTCTTGGTTGTATCAAGTTGACAATAAAAGTAACGTTTACAACTGATTTGGTGGCTCCTACTTCAGCTTATTTCCCTTGTTTTTTTTTTTTCTTTCGTATTTCCAGTGTTTTCTTTTATGGGAGTAGAATCTATTGATTTTGATGACTATCTCCCTCACTGGGTCACATAGGCACACTCTGCTCTCTGTCTTATTAGGGGTCCTGGTTTCCTTTGAGTCACTATTTAACATTCTGCTCTGTTTACAGGGTAGACATATATGATGGGTAGAGTTACAGTTCACAAAATGTCGCTCCATTATTAGTTTAAAATCAGTGGGACAGTCGTGTCTTCTTCCTTATGCTTATCTTTGCTGCAGGGACTTACATTCCTCCCTCCCACTCTTCTACTTGGGGACATCTGCTTTTCTACCACTTCTTCTCAAATCATTCCAGCTCTTCTCTTTGTCTTTTCCCACTGTAGCTCTATTTCTCTTTTTTTCCTCCCTAAGTGCAAATTCTCTGATTTCACATACGGGAAGAAAAAAAAAACTACACCAGAAAGTCTGACTTTCTGACATCATAATCTCCCCTGCTTCCTCTCTGAGTAGGTCTGTGAAGAGTCATTAACATTCGTCTTCTTTACTTTCTCCTATCTTGTGTTTCTCATCCATTTCATTTTAATTTCCATCTCCTCACTCCACTGAGGTTTTTAACAAGATGACCAGTGAACCCTTGATTTCCAAAGCTAATACATTTGTCATTGCATTTATATTTTGCTCCTGTAAGATTCCTCTGTGAGTTTCACATTTGGCTACTCCTGATTATTTCTTGAGACTTTTCTACTTAAATGGCCTCTGTGGTAAATGTTGCCTTTCAGTGTGCCTTCTCTCCTCCTGGCTGATCTTCCCTGACTTCCTACATGCTCATCCACACCGCCGCAGCCCCTCCCCCCATTTTTTCCTTCTGCTGGTGTTTTAGATATTGGCACAATCCACCTCTGGCCTACTTGCTTCTTCTCGCCTTACTCTCTGCTGTTACCTCACATCCCAGTGCCTTTACTGCCATTTTCCACTTAAATACCATGTGTTCATTCAACTGCTTGATGTAAATCTAAATTTGAAACACACACACACACACACACACACTTAAAAAATCAACAAATTCAGAAATAAATATATTTTGAATCCAAGGTTCTAGAAAGAAATCATGTGATATCCCTTTCTTCATTTATGGGCTTATGAGTTATTGTTTTGTATATTCCAAATCATCCTTGTACCCCAGGGACAAATTATACTTTTAAAGATATTCTTAAACTTTAGCATTTATACATAAAAATTGAAATGTATTTTTAAACTAACATATGTTTGCATGTAAAATTGGAAAATGTTCAATTGTTCATCAACATGTAAGTTCCTTATAAATTCAATTAAATCTAACTTGTGGCATATCTGCAATGTCAGCAATAGAAAGTAACAAATTCTCAGCATGTGCACCATGTAGATGACTAAATGTGGACAAAATGCATTAGGGAAAGTTAAAAAAACCAAATTTATAATCTCTTATTTCATTTCTGTGGCTTTCTCAAGAGGACAAAGCTATAGGTACAAAGATAGATCACTGCTAGGAAGGATGTAGAGGTGAAAGGAACCAAACTACCAAAGGCAAAACCATTTTTTCTTAATGGATGTTTTGATTAAAGTGGCATTTATATTTCTGTGTATGTTTATAGAACTATATTTCTAACGGGACCCCAGGACAAGGTCAAGACCTTCCCAAGAAAACAAATTTAAAATAAAAAGACCAAAGTTATAAATTCCATAGACTAGGAGGGCTAAAATGATCATTCTAATTTAAAACAGTCTGAGAACTCCAAGTCTTGAGTTTTCGGAAATAAAGAATAAAACAAGATGCACTTCAGAGTGTCATTATGACTTCAGAGAGTCAGGGAGCTGGAAAGAACACTGATACCATGGTTACAACAAAAAATAGCTATGTAAACCACAGATTAATAACTTTTTATTGGACTCATTAAGTAACTGAGCTTAGGATAAGCAACAAAACTGTAGGATGGAAGATAGGGCGCTACGGGGGGCCCCAGGGCTTAAGTATTTGCTAGCCAAGGGACAGCAGGTGAGCTAATAAGGAGGTATATCCATCTATGGTGTTTCATGAACTGCTGTAATCTGGGAATGAGCAGCATGCACTGCTGAACACCTCAGCTATGGGCAGCTTTAACCCCTTGAAAGCTTTTCCTTCACAAGCTCTGTCAGACCCTTACGGGGAAGGCTGGGTAATGCTGTGAAACTCTCTTCCATGTTGACTAAGACGGAAGCAAGCAGTCACATCTGAAACTACTGTTAGCTCATCTGCTCTACCTCCCTGTACGAGGCCCTGAAGATGTGCTGTGTTCTTGGCCTTTCCAGAAGTCTTGGCTTCAGACAGAGATGAAAACGAAATTATAACTGGGTAAGTACCTCAAAAGAAGCATTTTTTAAATATATATATATTAGAATGTTTTTGTAAGTGAAATGATCTTTAAGGGAAAAATAATCATGTAGAAGATAAAAGGGGTGATGGTGGAAGGATCATCAAAGTAGAATAAACATTAGATTCATTTCATAATAGAAAATGGGATGGAGGGAGGAATGGGAGGCTACAAGTGATGGGATAACAATTTAGTTGTGTTCTGAATAAATTAATTAAATTTTTAAAAAAAGAAAGCAAGAAGTCAAGAGACACTGTCTGGAAAAAATAGATACAAAGTGTCTTTGAGATTAGGAGGTCAATCAGTATAAAAATGATGAAAACCTAATTGGAAGAAAGTGGGAAGCAAATTGGGATGCTAACTAGAAGTTAAAAGTTCTTCTGTCGCATCATCAATAAACACCATCAACAACTCATAAATCAAGGGCTGGTCAGGTAGCTCAGTGTATAAAGACATTTGCCACCAAGCCTGCGGACACAAGTTCAAACCCTGGGATCCACATGGCAGGAGAGAATCAATTCCTGCAAGTTGTCCAGTTATGTCTACACATGCCATGACATGTACATGCAAATGCGTCAGCACGGTTAGGAGTAAACACTCTAAGAGGAGGGCTCACCATCGTGGACAAAATGCTTAAGAAAGTAACTAAAACCAGAATTTGCTTCACAAGAGCAAAATTAATAGAAAGGGTAAGCCAGCTGTACATAAGAGAGTTTCTATCATATTTGAATTTTAGCCACATTAAAGTGTAATCAAAAGTCCCCCTCAGTTAGAGTCATAGGGGAGGAGAGTAAGAGGAAAATGGGAGGGAGGGAGGAATGGAAGGATACAAGGGATGGTATAACCATTGAGATGTAATATGAATAAATTAATAAAAATTTTAATAAAAATAAAGTGTAATCAAAGCCGCTGCTATGATAAACAATACTTTTAATTCACAGACAATGTAATAACAATACAATGCAGGAGTTTGACAGGTATATTTCTTCTCTTATATTACTTTTTAAACATCATACAATGTGTTTTAAGCAGATATCCTCCTCTGCACCTCCCTCCCTAACTTATATATTCAGTCTCTTATACACACTCTCTCTCTCTCTCTCTCTCTCTCTCTCTCTCTCTCTCTCTCTCTCTCTCTCCCTCCATCCTTACCTCCCTCCCTCTCAAAGAAGTCACTAAAATAAATTAAAATAACAAAATGCCAAAGCAAAATACATACAGCAACACACACACAGAGACACACACACACACACACACACACACACACACACACACACACGGAGTTCATTCTATGTTACCCAACTCCCCTCAGGCACAGAGCCTGTCCTTGAGCGAGGTTGTTATACCCAGTGATATTCCATTGAAGAAAAATTATTTTCCTTTTGGCAAAAGGCATAAATTGCAAATAGCTTCTTGGTTAAGGGTGAGAATCCATGTCCACTTCCCCCTTTTAGTGTTGGGACCCCATCTGACATGAATCTGTGCAGGTCTTAAGGGTACTCCCACAGTCTCTGTGAGTTCACATGTGCACTACTGTGAAAGACACTGTCTCGTTGGAATCGTCCATTTCCTTTGGTCTTATAATCTTTCTGCCTCCTCTTCTGCATAGATCTTTTAACCCTGAGGGGAGGAATTTGATGGAGCACCCAGGACTAAGAGCTCTAAGGTCTTTCACCTTTCACTCTGTACACCATCCAGGTGTGGGTCTCTGTGTTGATTTCCATCTACAGCAAGAAGAAGCTTCTGTGACAAGGGTTGAACATAGCACTGACTGATCTACAAATTACATAATTGAAATTATGAAATTTCCCAGGCTAATTTCAAATAGCAGAGTTCTAATCACTGAAAGTTACGAGAGACAAGGGCATTGTTGGATAAAGAAGTTTGTTCTCCAAGATGATATAACAATCTTAAGGGGCATGTCAAAGAATCCAAATACAAAGGCAAAAACTGATAACCAAGTGGATGAGCCTAGTATAACTGAAGACCTCAGCCTTCTTGATCAGAAATGAGCAGATATAAGCAGGAGAGAAGTCAGTAACTAAGCACTGCCTATGGCTGTGTATGACTGGCTACACGCATTATTTAATTCATCTAAAGAATATATATTCCCCAAGTTTACCTTAGACATTCACAGAGACAAACCATGCTCTAGGCTACAAAATACCACCTAACAGATCTAATGGAGGGGAGGGGGCAGGATCCTGAATGTGTGGAGATGTGTGTAACCAACCTAAGACTAAAGGAAGAAATCTCAATAAAAAAAAATTAAAATATTTTGGAGTAAAGAGAAATTAAAACATGGCTTATAAGATAATATGAGGTTTTTTAAAATGCATCTGAGATTTCTCTTTAAGAAACTTAAAAAACAGCAAAATCAAAAGATGAAAAAGTAGCTGTACTTTCACTATCACCTTGACCTAGTGTTGTTTTTCTCTCTGACTTCTGTATTGATGATACAAAGGCTGAATCTAAAGAACACTATGTTATTTAAAAAAAGAGAGAGAGAGCAAAACCAAAACAATTACTCAGAAGAAAAGATATTTAAGGATTAGGACAAGAAAAAAATCAATGCAATTGAAAAGAATAGAAAATCACCAACCAGTTTGTAAACTGGTACACTGGAAAGATCAATGAACTTGATGAGAACCCTGTCCATACTAAGAGAAGCAGAGAAAGGTGAACTGCTCGTGTCAGAAAGGAACGAACTACTAGAATCGTGTTCACAAACATTTAAAAGTATAATACACAAATAAAAGTAACAATGGATAATCATTTAATATGATATGGAGGCACTGAAAATAAACTCTATACCCACGTACTTGAAATTGCATTACAGATGAAATGCACCAACTACTTGAAAGAAGTAACCAACTACAAGGCACACGCGATTGCAATATTGGATTAGAAACCATCAAAACAGGAAGCACATGGCTCAGGTGAAGCCAGTGATGACTGCTTCCAAACACTTAGGCAAGAGACTATTGCCTTTCTGTGATTTCTTTCAGGAGATGAATGTAGAAGGAAGAAGCTCTAACTCATCCTATTAGGTCCACTTTACCTTACTAAAAAGCCAGGCGAGTCATTGCAAGAATAACATAGGCCAGCATCTCCCATGAACAGATGCAAAGGTTCTCGGCAAAGAAAGCATTACCAGGTTAAATCTGACTACATTTGAAAATAGTTACACAACAGAACCAAGTGCAGAAGGAATTTCTTAACATACTCAAGTCCATGGCTATGTGAAGCAGACAGTGTCAAAGGGGTGAGCCCTGTAAGAACACAACTAGTTTATATTTTGGGGGAAGACAAAATTGTAGAAATTATAAAAATGATCAGTGCTTGCCAGCAGCAGGAAAGGTCGGGAGGAAGAAAAGAAAGCAGTGGCTTCAGAGCAGTTAAATAATTCTATGTTATTTAACAGAATATGTATACATTATGGATTTGTCAAAATCTGAAGACTATACAGTACCAGGAGTGAACCTTCATGCAAAGCACAGACTTCAGATGTGTTTCTATGGTGAGAGATGCTGCAGAGGAGGGAGGGCAGGAAAGCTCTGAACTTTCTAGTCACTTTCCCCCGAATCCAGACACACTCTAAAATCAGAAGCCGATTAAAAACAAAAACAAAAACTCATGGCCACATGAGAGAGTGGTCAGTGCTAGTGGTTAAGCTGAATCTTTTTTCAAATGAACAGGTAAAGAAAAACATCCATCTTCTGACATTTGAATAAAATCTCCACTTCACATTGCAACTAAAACAACAAAAAATGATTGAGTCTTGTAACCTTCTTATTTCTGTGGTACTTTTAGAAACCCAAAGCAAAGGCGCTGTAGTGGGAAATGTTTCTGATTTATTTGGGCTCAGAAAGAAAAGTATGGGAAGGTTTTTAGTTTAGTTTTGCTTTGTTTTTCTTAAAAGAAAAATTTCCTAGCAAATGCATTTTGTCCATAAACATTTTGATGAGTCTCATAAACATGTTGATGAGTCCAGTGGAAACACACTAAAAATAGCCTTCTGAAAAAAAAAAAATGTAGTGTGCAGGGGGAAAGTACTAGAAAACATATCTTGCTTTTCCTTATCACAGAATGTTTGAGAGCTAATCTGTGACTTTGTTGAGTGTGTAGGGCAGATATGATCCGCAGCTCCAGCTTCTAGCTCCTTTGCCCTGTGCCAGAACTTTGGAAAGAACACAAGGCTGGCTGTCGTAAGGAGAACAAGACTGTCATCATCCCTCAGGCTCACCAGATCTCTCTCAACAAAAAATGTGATGATTAATTCTTTTTAGTCCCTAGACCTCTTGATCCATTCTAAGTACTTATTTCCTTGGCCTCTAATTATCAAGACATGGCTAACCTTCCCTCATCTATGCCATCGCCATACCTGTTGCTACGATTTCCAAACAAGCACATGTTGCTTACAATTAGTATGTAAGCATTTCGTTGTTCATGGATGGAAGCTAAATACTGTTTTTAATGTAATCAAATTCTATTAGACCATGTAAATTTTAATAACAATTCCTTAGTGTCATCAAATATCCAGTTAGTGCTCATATTTCTGAACTCTCATCATTTCCTTTAATATGTTTATAAAAAGAAGTACATATGTTACAATAAGCGGATGTGTTTCCTCAGACTTTTGCTTATCTGAGACTCTGCCTAAGTGTTTTCCTCTGATAATATTTTTATAAAGAAACTCAGTGGTTAGGGCCAGCAGGATTTCTCAGGGTTTTCCAATGGTATCATTTAAGTTGCTGCTTTGTTTTTAAAATGATGGAGTTTTAACCTAGATGCTTAATCAGATTCAGGATCACAATTCCTGACATTTTCTCGCAGGTGTTGTGTGGTCCAGAAAGAGAAAACCACTGATGGCCTGTCTGTCTGCCTGTCATGTTGACAGCTGCAAATAGCTGTTACAAAGCCCCATTAGTCTGTGATGATATTCTAAGCCTGACATTCATTTCGATTTATCGACTTAAATGCTTCAACAGCAAGCAGCTTTCCTCTCTCCAGTCTCGATGACTGTGAGATTCAGTTGTGTTAGTATGGCAGGACAAACTCTTGGGATATTATTTCCCTTGCTTATTTTTTTAGTTTTTAGCATCGTGAGTGGGTTCCTTACATCCTCTGCATGTAACAGAAACTGCTCTCTTTCTCAGCATAGACTCGTGAATTCAAATGTAATGTGTGGATCCTGTCACTTTAAAATGTCTGTCTCTGGAGAAGTTGAGAGTGGCCCCCTTCCTGGGCCGATGGAAGACCTTTCAAGGTGACTCGGGGTTCTTCTTGTAAAAACCCATCCACTCTTCCTTCTGTTATGGTAAGACCCCTTGGCTCACTGTATGTGTCTCTTAATCGAAACCTAGAATCAGTTCTTTTCCTACCAACCCTTGGGTTTCTCCATTGTTAAGGGAAATGATAATCAGTTCACAGCAATGCCAGATCGATTCCCTGGTGAGGGTCATTATGGCTCCCTTAGCATCGAAGACCTGACCATTTTCAACTTCTTTGATTTTTACTTTTTAGTTTTAATATCAGATTTTTATTATATAGCAAAAACAGTATAGAGTTTCTATCTTTCATTCAATTTACCCTGGTGAAAAAAAAATCATACAACTATAGTAAAATCTTTGAAAAAGAAGAAACTCAAACTGTCACAGTGACATTAAATTAAATGTAGACCTTGCTAGAATTCTCCAGCTTTCCCAGTGAGGCCTTTGTTCTAGTCCAAGTAAGAACTTAATGTTTTACTTTCTTAATCTTCTTCCATTCTGTATGTGACAGTCATTCCCTATCTTTTAAAGATTATTATCATTCAGATATTTTTATGATCTTTGACACTTTTGGAGTTTAGTGATAAGACATCATATAAACTTTCTCTTAACTGTGATCTGACATTTTCTCATGACTAAGTAGAGAGGGAGGGAAGGAAGAAAGGAGGGAGGGAGAAAGGACAAAATCAGGAAGAGAGAGGAGAGAGAGGGGGAAAGAAGCAGAGAAAGAGACAGGGGGTCCAGAGAGAAGGATGAGGAAGAGAGAGAGGAGACAGACATCTTTTCATGTGTAAGAAACTATAGTCACATGGTTATCTGTACTATATGGCTAATATCTGCTTATAAGTGAGTTCAAAACCATGTGTGTCTTTCTGGGTCTGGATGATATTTTCAAGTATTTGTCTGCAGATTTCATTATTTCTTTGTTTTTAATAACTGAGTAGTATTCTGTTGTGTAAATTTTCTTTATCCATTCTTCAGTTGAGGGACATCTGGGTTGTTCCCAATTTTTGGCTATTATGAATAAAGCGGCTATGAACATAGTTGAGCAAATGTCCTTGTTGTACCGTGTAACATCTGTGAAGTATATGCCCAGGTATGGTATAGTTGAGTCCTGAGGTAGAGCTATTCTGAATTATCTGAGGAAGTACTAGATTGATTTCCAAAGTGGTCTTACAAGTTTGCACTCCCTCCAGCAATGGAGGAGTGTTCCCCTTTCTATACATCCTTGCCAGCAAGTGCTGTCACTTGAGTTTTTGATGTTAGACATTTTGATGGGTGTAAAATGGAATCTCAGAGTCATTTTGATTTGCATTTCCCTAATGACTAAGGGCACTGAGAATTTCTTTAAGTGCTTCTTAGAATTCAAGAATCTTCTGTTGAGATTTCTCTATTTAGCTCTGTACCCTATTTTTAAATTAGACTATTTGGTTTGTTGGTGTTTAATTTCTCATAGACCAAAAGAAGAGAAGCAACAAGGGGGACCCAAGAGAAGATGCGTAAATCTCACTCAGAAGGGGAAAGAGAATAGACAGTGGAAGCAGTTAAAGAGAGGGAACAAAGTAGGAGAGGAGACACAGAAAGACATGAGGGTGGAGATTAGACCTGGGAAGAGCAGGGCCAGGAGGACAGAGGGCTTACAGAGAGAAAAGAAACCATGGGGGGTGGTTTCGTTCTGACAAGCTAGAGACCAAAGATATGGTAGGTTCCTGTGACAATATTGGGTGACTCTAGCTGAGAATCCTAGTGACAGGGGTCATGGAAACTGAAAAGGCCACCCTCTAACAGACAGGACTCCTAGTAGATGGAGGAGAACAAAGCACCTACACATAATTTGACCCCAAATTTACCCTACCGGGGCCCAAGGGGCCTTACAGAGACTAGTTCACCAACCAAGGACCATGCATGAACTTGACCTGAGCCCACTACACATAGATAGCCGACGGGCAGTTTGGTCTTCATGTGGTCCCCTATGAAGGAGAGTGGGGGCTGTCTCTGACATGGACTCTGTTTTATGCTTTTTTATTACTTCCCCCTGTCAGGGCTGCCTCTCCAGGCCACAGGGGAAGAAGATGCATTCAGTCCTGATGTGGCTTAATGTGCTGGTGTAGGTCTGTGGAGGGAAGGGGGCTCCCCTTATCTGACGGGTAGGGAAGGGGGACAGGAAGGAAAGGAAAAGTGACTGTGACCTGGAGGAGAAAAGGGAAGAGAGCTATGATTAGGACGCAAAGTGAATGAATGAATGAATAAATAAATAAATAAATAAATAAATAAATAAATAAATAAATAAATATTTTTAAATGAGACCACTCTCTCTAGCAGCATGTCCTTAACTGGTACATTCGAGCCTCCAGAAGGACAGTGGCCCTTTCTCCAGCAGCTTTAAATTTCAGCTTCCGTAGCAGCTTCTTTCTCTGAGTCAATGTCTTTATTATCATCTTTCTTGCACTTTTTTTTTTTTTTTTTTTTTTTTGCTTTAGTCGGCTCATCTTCATTCATTCTTTCCATTACTTCTTGTTCTTCTTTAATTGCACTCATCGAGAACTGCCCCTTGTGGATGGACAGCATTGTTGGTGCTGGGTGTTTTAGCTTCTTCAAGTCTTCCAGTCCTTTTTTATGAGAGGGCTCTTGAATAATTTTGTCAACATCTGCTTTCCCAATCAAATCATCAGGTCAGTCCCACATAGGAAGACGAGTAGTGGGATTGTAGAAGAAGACCTGCTCATCTCCAGTCCAAACCACACACCATGGAGTACCAGGGATAGGAGTAGTCACTACTGGCTTTGATGAGGCATGGAGGTTAGTGGCTGGGTGGGGTTCTTTTTATTTTTTAACCTCATTTTTTTTTTTTTAAAGAAAAAGATTTATTTATTATTTATACAGTATTCTTCCTGCATATGTGCCTGCATGCCAGAAGAGGGCACCATATCTCATTGTAGATTGTAGATGGTTGCTGGGAATTGGACTTGGGACCTGTGGAGGAACAGACAGTGCCCTTAACCTCAGCCATCTCTCCAGCCCCTGGGTGGTGTTCTTACTAGGAGTGTTACTCAGCAAGACAGAAGCACTTGTGGTTGGAGCTTGCAAATACCACAGACTCCGGAAAACTGAAGTGTGGGTTTGTTTTGATTTTGTTTTTTAAGCGGGTAAAAGAGAAAACACTAAATTGGACTCTTCTAGAGACTGTGACTGTTATAACGGCAATGCTTTTACCTTTGTTTCTAAAGAACAGTTAGTTACATTTGTTCACTCAAGTGCTTTGGTTCTCCCAGTTATAGGCCACATCTTATTTAGCCCAGGAGAAGATTTATTGAGTAATTTCTTCTCAAGTATGAACCATATTCATAGCTAGCATGTTGGCCAGAATAGAATCCTGGTTGACCACACTTTATTCTCCACTGAATAAAATCTACCAGTATTGTCAATTAGAGAACAAAATTACCTTTCTGGGTGTTCTCTCTGTGAGCTACTCCTGTTTGAATGTTGAACTCTTATTTCTAACATTTAATGGTAAGATGTTTGAACTACAATAGACCGGCCATTTTATATATGTGGATTGTAAATTATTATTGTTACATAATATATTTTTTAAAAAACTCTTTTAAAAAAAAAGGAAACCAACCATTGAGATGTAATATGAATAAATTAATAAAAGAAAAATAAAGGAAACCACAGTCACGATGGTGCTGCCCATTGGAATAACACACCACAATGTCCATAATATGTTTTTCTTGAAGACACAAGCTTACATCAGTCAATGACATCTTCCAGGCTTACTGCTATAATTGAATGTTTCCTCTTTTGTAACTAATAAGATTTTAAAAGTAGACACTTAAAAATTATCCCATTATCCTTTCCCTTACTATATTCTTTCTCTTGCTAATTTTAACATTTACTGAAGATTGTGTTATTGTGACATTTGCCTGGTGATGACTTTCTACTTCTTATTATCCTTTCTCTAATTGTTAATTAGAGTTCTATAGTGAGGAAATAGCATCTCCTCTCTGTCATTTACTTGTTTACTAAACTATATGAGTGAGAAATCGTGGATATTTATTAACTCTTTGGGTCAAAGCTATTTTTATATTGTTTATTTTGTATCTCAAATAATTTCAGATTTACCCATTACGCATGGGCTTCCTTTGTAAGTATACTTTCAAAACTATGTGAGTTAGGAAAATAGGAACACCATCTGGGTACTGGATAACTAAGAAATTACTGTTAAGCTTTAAATGGTGTAGCATCTGGATAGGTTTAAAATTCGCTACTTGCCATCGCTGTTTCTTGTGCGTCTTTTCAACCTGCTTTAAATTTACTGTGTGGTCCCATGTTTTGTGGGACCATAAGACATCCCAGGATTGTTTTGTAGCATCTCTGTCCTGTATATAAACTGATTGCTCTATGTCATGCACGAAGTTTTACATGTTATTCATTATCAATTTTATTTTTGTATCATAATCTGTGAACTCTACTTTATTGCTTTATTGATTCAGCTTTTTGGATGAAGAAACTGAGCACAGGACGTGAAAGGAGTGGTCCTACTTGACACAACTTTTGAGTGCAAGAGTCACATCATCAGCCCAGCCCTCTTTCCACAGAATTCGTACTCTAAACAGCTAGAGAGGTCACTCAATATGCAAAGTGCTTGTCATACAAGCCCTACAACCTGAGTTAGGACCCTCAGGAACCCACATAAAAAGCCCAAGGAAGAAATGTCCCTAAAGAGAGATGTGAGTTTGAACCCAGTGAATCACCATGCTGCTGGCCACCAAGCCATGTGCACACATCATTGAAAAGAAAGAAAGATTGCCCCTATCTCAAGCAAGTGAAGGGTAAAACCAGTACTTAAGGTTGTCCTCTAACACACCACGCATACATGGTGCGTGAGTGTGTACCAGTGCACACGCACACTCTCATACTCACATACACACAGAGAGACAGAGACACACAGAGAACAGAGAGAGACAGAGAAGCAGATATCATAGGTTAGATCCAAAAAAATGTAATTCATATTCTTAGTCATTAGACTAAAGTTTGAAGAGCAAAATAAACATACTTGAATTAGTGGGGAAATATCCATAGATCCTTGCACAGAATGAGATGGGGACTGTATTGTATTCATATTCTGTCAGGGCACAGCGTTTTGCAAGAGATGGTTCATCTCCTGCCAGTTTATCCCCTATGCCTGTTGACCCATTTGAAGGAGTCTCTTCTCTCATCACCACGCCCAGACTCCTGCTTCCTCACTGCTCAGGCTGAGTGTGTGAGTGTCACGCCATCAGCATGACAGTCCTCTCTCCCAGCATCTGTTGCCATCACCTACATGGCTACCAATTGTTCTTTAGCCCAGCTCATTCTCTTCCCTTATAGTCACAGATGGTCTGCCCTACTAATTTTCCTTTTGTCACTAACGCTGTGCATTGACCCCAGGGCCTCTCTCATGTGGGGCCAGTCCTTTACCGTTGAGCTGCATCCTCCCAGCCCTCTCTAATATTCTTAGTTTTCTATGCAACGACCACGCCCCCCTCCTCACCTGCTGCCTTCATTTATATTTCACTTCTTCCAGTCTACGTAAAGTAAATGAGTTGGACAGCTAGCCTCCCTCTCACACAGTGAGCCTTGTTGGCAACAGACATCTTAATAAGAAAAAGAGAGATCATATATGAAAGCACAGACAAAAACGCACATGGCATCAACTCTGTGTGCCTTCCTCCTCTATACTAAGTGCCCCAAACCCAAGGCCCCAAGACAGCAGTAGCTCATGGTCCAGGTGTATTGGATTGGAGGTGTGTCCTGACAAATGAATTCTGGGGAAGACTAAAGGAGCTAAATGAAAAGAAAGGGAGTCGGCCAGCTTGGCCTCATTGCTCTGGGTTGCAATCCCACGGGCTTCTTCTTCTTGTTCTTCTTCATGAGTGACACTGTCTACTGCTTGCTCTCTCCTCTTCCCAAGAGACAGTGACCAAAGAGGGGACTCCTACATAGATGTTTCACTTCAAAGAGCCACTGGTTTGCTTTGTTAAACAGTAGAAAAAAAAATGAAGAAAAAAATCGTATAGTCAAACCTTACATGTAGTGTGAAACTCTCCTTTGGAGAAGACAGGATGAGGCTTGACTTAGTTAATGGCTCTCATGTTATCTTTTCCCAAAATGGTCAGTGGCTCTTAAGAAAAATCACATATACATATGTATGTATGTATATATGTCCACATATATCTCCTTTGATTTTTAAAACTTCTTTTTAGAAACAAGTAATAAGTCTGGGTGGTTCCCAGTGGGAAGCCAATAAACCTATGTAACTACTTTTATTTGTATAGGCCTTTATTTGATCTGTAGAGCTTTAAATTATGAGACTTCTTTCTATATCCAAAGATTTTTTTTAAAAAAATACTTAAAATTAGAACAAGCATAAATAGATTGTTCAAGAGAATGGAAGATTCACAATAATTGCTGAGATAAAATATTAGAGTCTAAAAATATTTTTTCTCTCTAAGGCAGCTGGTATCTGGCTAGAACTTCCACCCTCCCAGAGACACACTAATCTGTCTTTCTCTACCCTTGAGAATGTCTTATTATTTCAGTAGAAAAACTTGAGAAGTGTTATGCACAAAATACCATCTTAGAGAAAACATAGTTTACCTTGTAGCCTAACACATATGGGTAGAAAATACCCAGAACCAGAAGACAAAGGAGCCTCATGTGGCTTTCTCTTCTCAGCAGCCATGGACTGTGTTGGGTCGCTGGAAGGCTCACATTCTCATTTCTGAACACCGATCTTAGTTGGAAATTCTTGGTTAATCTGGCCTTTCATCATATATACTGGGACAAATGGCAACCTCTCCAGCAAACATAGGGAGAAAGAAAGATCTTAGTTACGAGGTTTGTATCAATGTGGCAGAGGAGAGAGGGGATGGCAAAAGAGAGGAGAAAGAGAAAACAAAAGACGCCACTAGTACAGCAAGTACAGGAGCAAATGACAGATTTCAAGCACTGAATCCCATAAGCCACTGAGCCAAAGACAAGGAATACTAAACACAAGGCCTGTTCGGATCCCATCACCTGAGATGCTATGTTACGAGCTATGCTTCCTTCCTTCTTGCTATCATCAAAGCACCAGGGCTCAATAGAGGGCCAACTGTTGTGTCTGACCTGACTCCAGTGGTCTTTCATTTTCTAATCATTGTCTTGGAGTACAATTTACTCACTGGAGTTGGATCTTGTGATGCAGGCCTGTAAATCTGGCTAGTCAGGATACTAAGACAGTTTCAAGACCAGCCTGGGCAACTTAGGGGACTCTGCCTCAAATTTTAAGATGTACAGAAAGGGGCAGTGGCATAGCTCAGTAACACAGTACTTGAATAGCACACACAAAGTCCCAGGCTGAACTCCCCAGAACTACACATGTGCACGTGCATTCATAAGTACATATGCACACACAGACACAGACACACACAGACACACACACTACACTACATTAAAGTAAGACCATAAGACTTTCCTCTCTCCATGTGTAGGAATATTTGTGTCATTTGTCTGTTTATTTTTAAAAGATCAAAATGCTGAGGTCACTGCCACACATCACACCTCCCATCCATTCTCAACTGCCATGTTTCTCAACACGAGGAGACATATCTTTCTGTAAGCGGCAGATAGAGGTCAAAATACCCTGCATGATGCCGGAGGTTAGAGGTAGTGCTGATGACAGAGTTTTCCATTAAGCAACCACACACCATTGTGTTGAGAACAAGGAGACTCTACATCACCACCATATGGATTTTCTATCCTTCGGTGAGGAACAGGAGACACGGTGCTTGAGATCACTGTCATCATTACTCACAACCATGAGGAAGAGCCACAAGGAAAGTAAAGGCTGTGAATGAGGCTTAGAAAATATTCAGCTCGTTAGTTACTTTTTTGCTGCCATGATCGACTCTCATGCCAAACACAACTTAAGGAAGGAAGTGTTTATTTTGGCACACGGTTTCAAAAGGCTAGAGCCCATAGTGGTAAGAAAGTTTTAGTAGCCAGAGCAGGAACCAGAGAGAGCCCATTTCATCTGCACACAAGAAGCAGAGAGAAGGAGGACAGGAAGGGGGCCAAGCTATAAAGCCTCCAGACTTGCCCCCAGACACTTGCTTTCTCCAGAAAGGATTTAGCTACCTGAGTTTCCATGACCTTCCAAACAATGCCACAGGCTCAAATACATAAGCCTATGAGGGACATCTCACATTTAAACTATACACTGACCATTTCAGACACTGGTTTTCTACCCATTTCTCATTCTTGACTTCAAGTTACTAACACCAGGCATTTAGATACTGCCCAATAAATATTAGGTAAAGACATCATATCTAGAGTAATATAGAACTAAAATTTTATGACTAACTACTGCTATGCATTGCTCTGTAAACAAAATCAGCAAAATTGGTATAGTGAGCGAGCAATAAAAGCAAAAACTAAGTCAAAGTTTCTTTATCTCAAAATAAAGATATTATTATGGGTGACAGTAGCCTCCATGAAACATAGTTGTCACTTAATCTGAGACAGGGAAGAAGACAGTTAAGGACTCAAATGGAAAAAAATTAAAGGAAACTGAGTGGGTGAATTATATCTGGGTCTAGTTAACTTAGAGAACAAGCTCTGTTCCAAGAGGTAGACTCCAGATTGTTCAGGAAATTTTCCATGTCTCAGTATATGGTCTGTTTTTTATCAACCACCTTCATTTGCCCTGGTACCTAGACAAACAGAAGCAGACGGCACTGAAAAGGATAAAGACCAGCCACTCGGGAGGCAGAGGCAGGCGGATCTTTGTGAATTTGAGGCCGGCCTGGTCTACGAGGTGAGTCTAGGACAGCCAAGGCTACACAGCGAAACCCTGTCTCAGAAAAAAAAACCCACACTTTCTGGGTCCAGAATGGAAGTATGGACTTATAGGTGATGACTACACCCACTCTCCAACACACTTGCTAGAGTGCTGCCCCTGTGCAGACGGACTCACATGGGGTATAATATTTTCAGGCCACCACAATACCACTCCTCTGAGTTTTGTTTTCTTTTGTTTTAAATCCCTGTACTTAGGTTTGAGATTCGCTAAACCGGAGAATATTTTCCTTGATGACCAACGTTCCCTGAGTGGCGCGGTGCTAGTGACTTATCCATGTGCCCTGAGAATGTGCACTCATCCCTCACAGGCCCCCATAAAGTCAATCACTAACACAATATGTTAAGCAATACAGGAGTGGCTTTATGAAATTCCTAAGTTCTCACACCGAATAATTTACGTCCTAGGAGAATCTGTACATTGTACCCAAACCAGCATCATGTAGTTTATATACCTATGTCATGATAAACTATCACAAACCAATTAAATTTTAAAAAAAAAATTCCAACACAGCAGGGGATCCACATGGAACACATCATTGGCCCCATTTCCAATTTCTTCTAATGTGATCTTTACATAAAAACAAAGCAGGGGCCTCCATCATCTAAGACAAAACAACATTTCAAACACTTTCCCAGCTTCATGTGAATGACAAGGCAACATCTTCACTGAAAATTCCTTGTTTTCCTCCTTAGTACACTAGATGCTGTATTTTCATGGAAGTAAGCAGCAACCCACTCTTCTCACTGGCTTTGTGGTCTTCATGGAAACCCTCTCAGTGCTCCCTCATGGTATTCTGTGTTTATCTATCCCAGTGGATAGCAGAGTCACAAAGGCAGCACAGACAGCAGAAGCCACCCATGCCCGCACGTCCTTGTCAATGGCCAGCTTGCTCTCTGCCTGGCACGGCCAAGCCTACACACTCAGGAATGCTTATTTACTCTGGAGTTAACTCCACACAGCTTTTCTAGAATGCGTTTGTCTCTACATCCTTGCCCTCGGCTTTTCCATTCCCAGGTGAAATAGTCTTTTTACAATATTCCCTTTTCCATCTTTCTACTCTCTCCTACTCAATAAATGTAGGGTGTGGGTTGTTTTTTTGTTTTTTTTTTTTTTTTTTTTTTTGCTGTGAAATATAATTACCAAATAGTATACAAATATATGGCCATGTATGATCTAAGGAACAGCTGCAAAATTGCTAATATTAGGTCTCATTTAGCTACAATAAATTAGCGAATGTGTGGAGGCACAATGATGACAGCATAATTATAGCAAAAGTCAATGCACTGAGGTGTATGGATGACAATACATGCTAATTTTAGAGAGAGAGAGAGAAAGAGAGAGAACCGTACACCAAGTGAAATGCAAGAGATGAATAGACGGGAGTAACAGCTCACACACATATACTTAATGTGGCCAGTCACTGTAAAAAAACAAAAAAAACCAAAAAGATAGATGAAGCTGTTCAAAAAACTACCAGGAACAAGCAAGGCGGGCTGAAACTATTAACTGTCAGGGCACTAACACGCCACACGCTGAAGTGCAGTAAAACAGTGATGCTTTACCGGGATGGTGGTTGTGGTACTGGTGCACACCTGTGAAGAGGACGCTAAATCTATCCTTGCATTCATTATGACAGAGAGAGGAAAAGCAACACTAATAATGTAAGGTATAAATGGAAATAGCAGACAGCACAGAGTGACATTTGCGTGGTCCCAGTCAGCTTGTTAGCCGAAGTGGGTTTTAATTAGCTATTTTCCAGCAAGTACATGAGCGAATTAGCGGCAGCTATAAACAAGAAGAGACAATCAGGCCCAAAGAGGAGGAGAAATGATCAGGGCGCCTTTGCAGAGGCTGAGATTGGGGGGGACAAGTCAAAGCTGTCCTCGGCAACTTTCCTCAGCCGTGCATTTGAAGAGCATCTCTTCCCAAAAGTGCCTGAGCGATGAGATAATCCTCCCTTCTTTTACAAGTAAAGAAACAGAGGCCTCGGGAGTTTGCTGAGTTGTCCAAGTTTACACCTCTGTAGCCTTCTGTGAGAGACATCCTCCAAGTCTGCATTCTCCAGATCATAATGTGTTCTGAACTAGAGAATACAGCCATGTGCAAATTCTTTGGTGGTTTAAGAATATCACTGGCTATCTGCTGTGATCGGCTCTGCTCTGATGTAATACTCAAACAGAAAGAATATTGGAAACAGTCGGGAATGCTGGCTCGTGCCTAGAACACCGGCATTCAGGAGGCTAGGGGGCCACGGGGAGAGTTCATATCTACAAGTTTGAGGTCTGTTTGGGCTACATGATGAATTCTAGGCCACATGTTACAGTGTGAGACTCTTCTGTCTTGGGGGAGGGGGGAAAGACGGAATATTGAAAACAAGATAATAGCACCTTACTATAGTATCTCTGAGAAGCTATTCTGAATAAACACTCAACACGCGGCCCACCAGTGAGTACCATTATGTCCTAAAGGATGCAACTTAAACTGACTAGAAGGACATGCAGACAAGCAATGAGATTATATAAAGCGAAGGCATACAAGCTCCAGTGCCCTGGGAGAGAGGGCTGACATCCCTCCCCAAGAAAGGCTAATAGTTTCATCCGTCCACGGGAAGAACAAGGTGTATGGACTAGGAGCAGAGCTGTTTGTCACGTCCTGAAACAGATAGAGGTTCCAGTCTCCTCACTGGTCCTAGCTATGTACTAACACGGTCATCTCTGCAAAAGGAAAATGCGAACACTAACGTCTCTGATATAGCTTGATTGTAAAAGGTCCCCCATAGGCTCATGGGCTCCAACACTTGGATCCCAGTTGGACACAGGCCTTGAGGTACTCCTTCTAAAGGAAATGGGTAACTGGAATCTCATGGGCCCATTCCACTTCCTATCCCCTCTCTGCTTCCTGGCTGACAACACAATAACTACGACCAGCTGCCTTGTGCCCCCGCTGCCATGTCTTCCTCACAATGATGGACAGTGTCCATTTTTAAACTGTGAGCAATATGAACCCTCCCTTTCTGAAGTTGCCTCTTATTTGATACTGAGTCACAGAAACCATAAAAGTAACCCAGTCTCTCACTAGATCATGCCTGGCCAACCACAAAAGGAGCTGTGTGGTTTTCATTACATAAATTAATTCAATTTACAACTCAAAATATGTTCTTAAAAACAACAACATAAAGGCAAAGAGATGTTCCTGCGTTTCCCTTAATTTTTTCTCTGTATAAGACCAATAATACCTATGACCACCTCCCGATGAGAATAAGCATTTGTAGATCAAGTGAGCAAACAGCAACCTATACAATACCCCCCCCCCTTAGAGGGAATGGGGCATTGTTCTCTTAAGGTTTCTTCAGGGTGCATAATATCTTGGAATGGGCCCCCCAAAATCGGAGAGAATGGTTAAGCAATATAGCGACTGCATTTGTGGCTCAGTTTCTAAATGTTGAGAGATTCCAGGCTTAGTAGGAGATTGAAATGGTGGTCCAAATTGGATCAGAAGTTTTCTACAATGTTGTCTATGAAGCTGTCCAAATCGATGGGTAACAGCAACAGAATCATCTGGGGCTGGAACTAGGAGGATGCAGGATGTCAGTGTCCATCGTGTTGGGAGGAATGACTCCTGTCAGGTCTGATCCAGCTGGTTATTTTGTTCTGAAAACATAATTTCTCATAAGCAATATACAGTTCTAACATTAGAATTGTATGAGGTGTGCGGGAGGCACAGAACAATTAAAGCTAGTTTTCTGGTCATTGTATAGGTCGGCATAAGGCATTTGCAAATTTTCCTTCATACCTTACTAGTAGTGGCCTCTAATACTAAGTCACAGAGAATCTAGGCAAGGAGATGGGAGCTGAAAAGAAAGGGATATTTAGGAACATAGCAAGAGGATAGAACAAAAGCTAGATGATTGAACCTGCTCTTTAACTCCAGGCCTTAATTGTTGCTTATAATGAAGGTTATGTCTAAGTCATTGCTATAGAACTTACTATACTGATACAAAACACGGGCATGTCAAATACTTGGCAGATTTTAACACAAGAATATATATCCTAAGTCTAACAGATAGATATGACTCTATCGATATATGAGGTAAAATAATTGAATAAGGTCTTCAAAAGCCTCAGAGACAGACACACAGAATATGGCATTTAAAGTTGTTCTTATAATCCTAAATTTCTTTGACAAGTTAACTCCTGAAAACACCCAGCCGACCTCAGAGAAGATGATGAGCATCAAAGAGCTTCCTTACAGACATGGCTTCAAAGGTAGCAAACCAGCCACTGGGCAAAATGTCCTTGTTCCTGCCACAAACAGAATCTGCCTAAAAATGGGCAACTTAGATGCAGGCAGAGTGGACAGCCGCACTCTGCCAAGTCAGCATAAGCAAGTCCTCAATAGTTCCTGCCCTGTGAGCAAGTCTGGCAGAGATATTAGGCCAGAAGGCTGAAAATGAGGCTCCAATGTTATAAAGCGTATTGGGTGACTGGTCAGGCAGTAAACTGTCTTAAGTCAATTTGTACATTTTGGAAGCTGCTAACCCACAGTGCTGGTTCACTCAAGAATTTAAGTTTTATTCCTTCTCGAGTCTCTGAGGGGCATTGAAGACAAGATAGTATAGTTCTACAACCAAGTTTAGTTGGTTAGGAGATAAGATCATTTTAGATCAAGATAAAGAAGTTAAGCTATTAGAGTTGAGATAGGATAGATATTGAATTTCATTTGGAAATCTAGACCCAACAAGACAGGAAAGACACTTACTTCAAACGGGACAAATGCAGATGGTCAAGTCACCATGAATGTAACATGTATAGACCTCATGATTCTCATGATTGTCCCGTGGTTCTCCCTGCAGTATGTAGTTTGTTTCATACATGTGTAATAGAATAAATGTATAAAACAACAACATTATCTTGGTACTAGAAAAAAAATTTGTGCCAGTAAATGACACAGCTCCCCTCACTATCATCATTTAAACAACGCACTCAGTGATTTCAAGGTATTGAAGTTTGAAACAAGCCAAGACTACTGCAGATGGGAAAACTACACCCAGGACAGAAGACAAAAGTGGATATTGTCTCATCCATAGATAATGAACAGTTCATATAAAACTAAGAGCGCAGGGGCTGTATTTACCCAGAGTTACCAACCTCATAATCATAGTTTGTATTTAAAAGTAGCAATTCTGTATATTAAAGATATTGCATAGAACAGAAAATTTATCCTGCTTAATGACTTCCCATCTAGATATGAGGTAGAGAAAATGAATGTGCACAGAAGTTTCTAAAGCTGAGTGTCTACCTCAGCTGAACAATTATGTAAGATGACAGTGCACTGTTTTTTCCCATGTGTCCAGCAAACATTTACTGAGCTCCTATTATATGCAACGCCTTGGATTAGACACCAGTGACACTAAAGGTCATTTAGACAGTTCTAATTCTTCCCCTATGGGTCAGGCCTTTCCAAATAGAAGCTAATTAACTTTTCTGATCATTTTAGTTATGTTTCTATAACCATACGCCATTGCCAAGGCAACCTACAAAAAACAAGAGTTTGTTTGGGGCTTGTGCTTTTAGAAGGTGAGAGTCCCAGGGAGAGCACAGCAGCAGGCAGCCAGGCACAATGCTGGATCAGGACCGAGGAGTTCATGTCTTGATCCATAAGCACAAAAGAGAGAGATCACACTGAGAACAGATGAGTCTTTTGAAACCTCAAGGCCTGTCCCCAGTGACACACCTCCTTCAACAAGGCCACACCTCCTAATCCTTCCCATATGGTGTTCAAACATGAGCCTGTGGGGCCCAGTCTCATCCAAACCACCACGCTGATTCTTTTTTCTTGATGTTTCACAGGCACATTTAGTTACTTCTTTCCTACATAATGTCTCCGAGTCTTCTCAGTCTCCTTCTCTAGTGTCCAGTGATCGTAGGAAAAGGAAGGCATTCAGAGGCCATTACTCTTTTAATTGATAGAACTTTATTTGTTCCATAAATTATTTCACTAATTTAGCCCCAAATCATAATTGCTTTCACAATTGTTGCAGACTTAGTTCTTAGTTTATTGTGGAATAGTCCCTATAAGGTTTTATAAGGTAATGATAAAATCCCACATTTGAGTTGAGTATTGTCAGATCTTAATTTATTAATATGATTTTGTTAGTTAACTATTTTACATTCCTATGATAGTCTTATTGGTTCTGATTATATCACATTAAAAAAACATTTACTTCATTTCCTCTGTGCCAACATGACCATCACAAAGTTCAAGTAAAACATTTTCATCTAAGTGAATAATTTTTATTATATATTTATATAGTTTTTTCCAAATGAAAATTTACAAAATTAAGGAAGAATACTAAACTCGACTGTGTTTACTCAAAACAGCCATTCTGACTGACATTAATTAGCAATAATTAGTTTATGAAAAATTTCATTCATCTCAGGATCTCATCCACAATTTTCCATGTTTAGGCTGTGTTCCCCGGAGAAGCAGGTTCTAAGAAAGGCCAATGGTTATAAAAAAGAAAGTGTCCTTGGGAAGTTTTTTTCATAATCACAATGGAGGGAAATAGGATGTGAGGTCTGCAAGAAAACAGAAGCAGATCCCAGATCCAGACGCCCTGCGCAGGAACAGAAGACCTGTTACAGACCCACCCCAGATCCAAACACCCTGCACAGGGACAGAAGACCTGTTACAGATCCAGATACTCTGCGCAGGGACAGAAGACCTGTTACAAACCCATCCCAGATCCAGATGCCCTGCGCAGGCACAGAAGACCTATTACAGACCCACCCCAGATCCAGACGCCCTGCACAGGCACAGAAGACCTATTACAGACCCACCCCAGATCCAGACGCCCTGCTCAGGTACAGAAGACCTGTTACAGACCCACCTCAGATCCAGACGCCCTGCGCAGGGACAGAAGACCTGTTATAGACCCACTGGCACTTGTCTCTCGCTGACTGACCATGTTCTCAGTCGTGTCAAAGATCTCTTACACGTGGCCAGGCTACTGCAGGTTGTTAGTGAGGTACAGCCTCAGAGCACAGGAGTGTATGACCGAGCAAGTTACTCACGTCATGGAGGCCAGGAGACAGAGCCAGCCAGGAAGAAAAGAAAGGTGCAATCCAGTGACCACTTCCTCCAGCCACCTCCCATCTTTCATAGTTCAGGTATCTCCCAGTAATCTGCTCAGACTTTGACTCCATCAACAGCTTCCAGCACTGCGCTGGTCACGGCTCTCACAGACACAGCCAGAAGTACGGTTTACAGGTCTCATTTAGTCTGATCATACTGACAATCGACATTGGCCAACATAGCAAAGGTCTATGGAGGAATGAATGCTATGTAGACAACGTATGAACCTTTCACTCAAATTTTCGATGGTTCTTTAAATACTCTGAAGCCTATTGTTTCCAAAAGCCATGATTACTAATTACATTAAGAAGCTAAAATATCTGGATTTCCTTGGGTTTTTTTATAGCTGAGTAGTATTCCTTAGTGTAAATATACCACAGTTTCTTTATCCATTCTTCAACTGAGGGACACTTAGGCTGTTTCCATGATCTGGCTATTATGAATAAGGCTGCTATGAACATGGTTGAGCAAATTTTCTTGTTGTATGCTGGAGCATCTTCTGGGTATATTCCAAGGAGTGGAATAGCTGGGTCTTAAGGAAGCCCTATTCCCAGTTTTCTGAGAAAACGCCAGATAGATTCCAAAGTGGTTGTACTAGTTTGCATTTCCACCAGGAAGGAAGGAGTGTTACTCTTTCTCCACATCCTCGCCAGCATGTGGTGTCACTTGAATTTTTGATCTTAGCCATTCTGATGGGTGTAAGATGGAATCTCAGAGTCGTTTTGATTTGCATTTCTCTGATGACTAAAGACGTTGAGCATTTCTGTAAGTATTTCTCAGCCATTCGATAATCCTCTGTTGAAAATTCTCTGTTTAGTTCTGAGCCCCATTTCTTAATTGGAAATCCAGAAATTTATGGACAAATATATGGAACTAGAAAAGATCATACTGAGTGAGTTAACCCAGAAGCAGAAAGACTCACATGGTATATACTCACTTATAATTGGGCACTAGCTCAAAAGGCATGTCCCATGAAAGTCTTCACTTACCAGGAGATTGGAATAGATGTGAGGACATCCTACTGGGACTCTTGGTAAGAGAAATATAGGAGAATGGGGGAAATAGAAGGATCCAGAGGATCTTAGGAACCTGCAAGAAGAACATCATAATGGGTGGATCAGGGCCCAAGAATCTCTGCTCAAACTATTGCACTAACCAAGGACAATACAAGTAGTAAACATCTAGCCCCTATTCTGATCTAGCCAATGGACAGGACATTCTCCACAGTCGTGTGGAGAGCATGGACTAACTCTGACATGAACTTTGGTGGCCCATATTTGACGACCTCTCCTTGGTGGGAAGCCCAGGGGACACTCGAAGAAAGAATAGGCAGACTACCAAGATGAGATTTGATAGCCTGTGACGTTAAAGTGGGGGAGGAGATCCCCCCCCCCCAGTCATGGACCTAGGAGAGGGGAATAGGGTGAGTGTGGGAGGGATGGAAGAAAGGGAGGATACAAGTGATGGGATAACAATTGAGTTGTAAACTGAATAAATTAATTAATAAAAAAAGAAGCTAAAATTTGCCTATATCAAAAATAACTGAAAGCGGAACTCTACATAATTATTATGTAGCTCTAGTCCATCAAAGAAAGACTGAAGTTCTAATTTTACATACACTGTTGCTAGATATATTTTTTAAAAACTTAAATAAATCCAATTTATTCATTGAGTGGGACTGGTAGTCGCCTGGTGCCAAAAGAAGAAAGACACACACAAGTAAAGAAAGTGACAGGCTGATCTTACTTGTGAATATGAATAGAAAAATCATTAATAACAGAACCACACAATGGACTAAAAGAAACTGAAACATCATGGCACAGCTGGGTGTATGCCAAAAATGTAAGAACTCATTGAAATGAGAGTATTTATTAATTTTTACTAAAGGAAAAACAAGAATACTATCTCACTAGCTACAGGAAAAGGAAGCCTGTCAAGCAATGCCTCTCTGTGTTTAAAAGGTGAGTATTAGGAAACAAGACATGGGAAAATCATTTTTATTAAGTGTGTACTACCAAAAATGGCAATACTTAAGACTTAAGGTGGAAAATTAAGATTAAAAACAAACAAACAAACAGGATTAAGCATCCTATACATCTCAGAAGTCTCTTTAAAGAGATTTGGTACCCTATGAGCATATACAGGGGGAGGAGGTCCCCCTCAGCCACAGTCATAGGGGAAGGGAGTAAGGGGAAAATGGGAGGGAGGGAGGAATGGGAGGATACAAGGAATGGGATAACAATTGAGATGTAATATGAATAAATTAATAAAATATATTTTAAAAAGAGAAGTCTCTTTAACATTGTAAAAAAGCAGGAAAGAGGTCATTCAGGCTGACAAAATAAAGAGCAGGTAAAAAATGCAAATGCACTTTAAAATACTTGAGTAAGTTTTAGCAATGATTTGGAATTCACAGTCAACATATTGATCATGTTTCTATACATTAGCAAGAAAGAGGAAAGCATACATAAATTATCGGTGGCCAACCAGCAATCCTGGGTAACATAAGCTCTCTGAACCCTGCTACACAGTGTTTCTGAGCCAGGGCTTGTATTTATTTTGCAGTAAAGAGTTAACTTTCTCCTATGTACCCTTTAATTAAGCACCCTCAACTTAGGTCTCAGAAGTGCGTATGTCCACAAATGACAACCTTGGCTCAGCTCAAGGATTGCTGAAAGACTACAGCCAGCTTTCCTGCCTGCCTGAAAGCGACACATGTGGCTCTCCATTAACGTATGCATGCGGCTACATATAAGGGCCATGCTGGCCTCAGCGCTCCCTCAGTTCCTATTCACAAGACTGCTTCTTTTTCTCTCTGCTCTGGACTCCTCCAGTTGTCTCTGGATGTTGATTCTTTTCTTTCTTAGCCACAGTTTTGGAACTTGTGGATAATCCCTCCAGGGAAAGGTGGCCTGGGATATAAACAAAGCATGTTCAAACCCCAGAAATCTCAAATTTGAGTCTTAAAAGTCTCACCCTGACAATGGAAGGTGTGGGACAAAATTCTATTCTTGTTTCCATGCCAGCCACAGAGCACGTGGCACAACCCCAGGTGGCTATAGGTGGTCCATCACGTAAGCTGTCGCCTATTATCTCTCCCCATCCAGATAGAGGCTCATCAGCATCCTAGCCCCAGCCAATCACATTCATCCTCAAAACCCCTTCTCCCCGCCCAAGGGTTATAATGTCCCTGTTCGTGAAACAAAATACACCATCTACTTCATCAAAGATTGCCTGAGACTTGTTCATCCTAGGGAAAGAAAGGTTCCCTTCCTCCCCAATGAATTCATCACTGAACCCCCAGATTGACTGCCAGCCTGGCAGTCACTGCTGAACTGCTGTGGTCACCTCGAAAGCTTGCCTGCCCGGGCCCCACGAGCTTCTGCTGTATGGATTGCTTCCCCTGCCTGCTCTGCCCACCACAGTACTCACCTGTGGGAGTGAGCGGCAGGTGGTCCTAAAGCAGCCATTCTGTCCACCCTAACCAAACTGGGTTCCTGACATATTGCTGCCTGCCTCAGCTTCAGAGCTCCCAGTTTTCACTGCCGTGTGGTACCAACAATGTCATTAAAAGAGCTAACTGCAACACTCGGTGGAAAAAGTCTTTTCCACATCCCTGGTGAGACCAAAAGTCCTGTTTCCTGGACTGGAACCCCAGACTCTGAGCTTCATCTGTTTCCGCCCAGAAACCGGCAGCGCTGGGACTTACTTTGCTGCAGAAGATGCACACGCTTCTGGTTCAGTGCGCAGTGCAGGGAGATGCAGAACCGCACACAGTAACAATCCTTCCCATTAACCATAGAGTGGCCATTTCAGTAGTTTCTTTACTGTGCTCGTACCTTACAAACTTCAAACACAAAATTGATTTCCTTCCTTGCTTCTTTTCTTACTATTCAGGACTTTTGGTTGCCCTCCACTTCTTTCTAAGTTTTATGCGGTGTTTTATCTCTGAAGCCTCCGAGAGGTTAAGTTTAAAAAAAAAAAAATCAGAGGAAATAAAAAAGAAAGAGCAGGACAGATCACGGACATCGTCATCGTCTCTGGTGGTAACACAGACTGGAAACATCCACATCGGTTGTGGCAGGGCAGACCACAGAAATCTTCTGAGGAAATTTAATCCAGAAAATTAACCATTCTCTGTCGTCACTGATACCCGGTTTCTCAGAGTCAGGGTAATTGTGCACTTGGGCTGCAGTCAGGGGGCAGGACCTGTGAGACCTCCAGGCTGCCGTACATGAGCCCCACCCTTGGTGCTGGCTGCCCTGCTGGTACTCTGGGCACAACCAATCATCATGTTTGTAGCCTTTCCTACCCCCAGCAGCTTCTCTGATTCGCCTTTTTTTTTTTTTTTTTTTTTTCAATTCCAGGAAACCACTTTTTAAAATCATCTTCCCATAAGGCCAGCATTTTTAAAAGTTGTTCCAAAGATAACGCATGTTCTGCAGGCTCATCTTCTACCACCAGGTCTCCCCCTAAAGCTTCTGTGGGTCTCTCAGGCTCTTCTGAGCAACCTGTGGCCCCTTGGATGCTGGAGGCTGAAGCCTTCTTTAAACCATCTGAGCCATGCTGCTGATGGAAGCCATGTTGGTGTCTATGTGATCCGTGATCTACCAGAGACCAGAGTTGGCGTTGTGATCTGTGTGGCAGCTAGAAGCCATGTTGATGTCTGTGAAGCCATGTTGACGTCTGTGGTCTGTACTGCCTATGGAGACTGTGTGACCTTCATGATCTGTGCTGCTGCCAGAGACAAGGTTGATGTCCATGATTGCTGATGCCATGTCAATGTCCATGATTTATCTCTGCACCCTCTGTGTGGTAAGTTAGGACAGTCATTCAGCTTACTTCATAGTCAGTGTCTTGTGTTGTCTATCATATCTCTGAGACCCATGAATTCACCTATAGTGAGATTCCTCATCTATTAAAATGAAAGACTAAATACAGTCCATGTTACTCCTTCATGACCATATTTAGACCTTGCTTATCTTGTATCTTGAAAAAGAATTACTTTGAACAGCAGACATTTGTGGCTGTGGCTGTGGCTGTGGCTGTGTGTGTTTGGCTGTGTTTGAGGAGAGTGACCGAGGTGAGGACATTACTCTCTCACAATGCTGAGTTAGCACATGTAAAGTGTAGTTCATGTCTGGGTCCATCTGAAGAGTGGAGTAACACTTGAGAAAATATTTTCAAGCATCACAAAACAAGAGACCATATTTACTGAGATGCGAAGAAAAAAAGTATGAACAATCCCAAGCACAAAGCTCATTTCAGCACTGAGGTTTCCGAATGGCATTCAACTTCTGTTCAGAAGAAAAGATGTGTCGGGATAAGGAGCTCATTCATCTCAAGCACAGTTTGATTTTTCATAAGATCTGTTACAAAGCACGGAAATGTTTAAACCATATTATCATATCTATCCACGTATTTAAAAAACTCTATTGTTTAAATGTGCATTGTCTAAATATGTGTTATGACTACAACTTGTATAATTTTGGCATAAAATTGCCTTGAGAACATTTTCCCCAAGGCTGTAGGCTCTGTCTCTAGGACTCATTTGAAATATTCATCTATGGGTGCCAACTACTTCTCTGCATACCAGTGATCTCAGCGAATACAAGCCTGAACCCACGGCAGGTTCCACTAGAATTTTACCCACTATGTAAATTTCAAGGCAGAGTAAACAAAAGTGATAGAAACCAAAGGAAAAGTACGGTAGGTATTTACCAGGACCTGTTGCCAGGGATCCTCTGGTTTTGTTTCTTTGTCTGGTTTGTTGGCTTGTCACTAGACTTGAGCTCTGGTATGAAACATTTTAATAGATAATAAATATCTACGATATATTCTTATAGGCTCAGGGTTTTTTTTTTTAATCCTTTGTAGCACACAATAAAAAGCTTTTTACTCATGGAACCAAAACATACTTTTTATGAATTCTATAAAATATAGAGAAAGCTTTCATGTTCACTTAGACATTCCTCAATGGATAGTAAAGAAAGTGTTGTCAACATGGAAATATAAGAAATGGGCCTTAAAATTCACTTATGCTCTGGATGAGCTGCTTATTTATGTGGACCCTTCATCATTCAACCTGCAGGAAAATCTCTCATGGTGTGTGATGTGATTTCCTGCATGTTTTAGAGTTATTTGCTCCTTTTTTGAGGCATGGTCTCACTATGACGGCCTGGCTGGCCTGGAATTCACAGAGATCCACCTGCCTCTGTTTCCCAAATGTCTAATGATGAGATTAAAGGTGTGCACCACTATGCCTGGCAGGCTTATTCTTAACATGATTTCCATTTTGCTCAGAAGACAGTATACCAGATGCAAATATATAAGCATAATATCCCAACTTTGATATCTTAAGTGTGCTTTTGCAATTCAGTCATTAATGTGCACACTATGGTAATTAAGTTGATGTGCTTTGCAATTCTTTTTCATTTTGTATCCAAAGTCAGAGACAGATATTCCACAACTGAAATGCCATTATTTTCTTCTGTCTCCCAGAATAAAGACATTCCCTTCTACCACGTTTTGAAAATTAAAGAGTCATTAATGGTAAAAGAGACAAAATGCATATAATATTTATGATATGCAGCATTAATGCCTCCTTTGCCACTGTGAGCTGTGACATAATGACATAATGGTGAGGTTATTTGTATAACTGCAATTATATATCCCAATGGCCATGGGCTTCTCTATGGTTCCGCAGACTCTGTTGCTACCTGTTATTCTGGTCTATTAGGCATTGTAATTATGCACTTGGATGTTCTTTAAGGACCATTGTAGGTGCCTCATAGATTACAATGGTCCCTCTGAAGCAGTTACAAGATCTGTTATGTAATTATATAATTAAGTCCAGGTAGTAAAACCTTAACAAAAAAAACTCTTTTAAAAAAATAAACAGTCTGCACTGGGGCAACAGATGACTTTGATTGCAAATTAGAAGTGGTTAAAAAAAAAAAAAAAAGATGACATATATCCAAAGTCAAGAGCCAAATCTTCTCCACACTGATCTCTATATTGGGACTGCACTCTTTGAGGCATTTGCAAGTGAGTGGGATCCAGCCCCTGCAGGCATCTTTGACTTGGGCCTCGATACGGTTTTCTCAGTGGTACCTCAAGAGATGTCCCTCTTTCTCCTCCTCCCTCAGCAAGTCTTAGAGTCACTGTGGTTTAGAAACCATCAAGAGAGATAAAGGGTAACTGGGCTTCTCTAAAGCAAAGGAAAGTTCTCTGTATCACAAGTTTTTATATTTAATTACATTGATTTGTCACTGTTCTATGTGACCCAAATATGTCATCTTAGCTGCTAGTCATATTTATTGGCTCTGCAGAGTAGAAAACAACCAAAATAAGAAAGAAAGATTTAGGATTATTACAACCATAAAACTAAGAATTGATGCTTTTAAAATAGTTGTGTGTATGGTATTGTGTATATCGTATCATGGGTATGGGGTGTGTGTGTGTGTGTGTGTGTGTGTGTGTGTGTGTGTGTGTTTGTACTTGTAACTGTGTGTGCACAAACAGTTGTGTGAGGGTGTTCATACAAGTGTATGTGGGTGAGTATAAGGTCAGATGTCAATGTCAGGCATCTTTCCTCAATTGCCCTCCCCCTTATATCCTGAGGAAGGGTCTCTCCAATATTTGAACAGAAGCTGATCCATGCAGCTGTGCTGGCTGGACAATGATATCAGGTATCTGCCTGCCCCTGTCTCTCCCCATGTATGCCCAATGCTGGGGTTACAAGTGCATGCCATCACATCCAGCTTTATATATGTCTCTAAGAATCCATGCCTCCACAACAGGAACTTTATCAACCAGGACACTGCCTCAGGCCTTATAATACTTTTAATGTTAATTATTAATTAACATATAACCATCTTAACCATACATATTTATAGTATACATGGAATATTTATCTGCCTTGCATGAGGTAAAATGGAGGCATCCTAAGGGAAGAGATAGAAGAGATGCCATATGCCAAAGACAGCATTGTATTTACCTATGTAAAACTGTGTTCCTAAATATCTTATATTGATGGGAGGGATATAATAGTTATTTAAAGATTTACTATATGTCAAATGCATGTAGTACATGTGAATGCCTCATATATTACAACATTTTATTTCCCAGTAGATCTTTAGATTGCATCGTTATTATATTCACTTTATAGGCTAAGATGAGTTTTTTCTCCCTAAATTGCTGAGTATTTAATTGACAAAGATTAAGTACTTCCAATGTGTGCAACACATATGGTGCAATGATGATCAATGAGATTACAAGAGGCTGAATCATTTTCCCAATTCTGCCCAAGCAGGGAACTAGGATCTGTATACACGCACCACAGGGTGGCTTCAGAGACATTTCCTGTATCCATGGCCATCTCATTGTAGCTCTGATAAAATGCACCAAGTAAAACAAACAGCACAGGCAACCCCTCGGGAGGGTGAAAATACAACTAGTCTAAAAGATAAAATATGCAGGAAACTAACAGATTGGAAGGATATACACCAAAGTGCTGATAAGAGGTTGCCCTTGAGTGGTGGATAATTCTCTTGGGTGTTTTCCACTCTTCTTTCTCTGTTTTTGAGATATCTTAGAATAATCAAGATAGTTTCTTTCTTTCTTTTTTTCTTTTTTTAATCCTATAGGAGATGAGAATTTGTTCTTAGCTCTAAGCAGAGATTCCTTTTTGTAACGATAAGGTGGCCATGAATATATCTCACAAATAGCCTGGGGGTGTAGAGTCTTAAGAGGAGCTACTGAAATAGAAGTCAAAAGAACCCAGGGAATTACTAAAACGCTAAAAAAAAAAAAAAAAAAAAAAAAAAAAACAAAATAAACAAAAAAAAACAAAGTCCAACTTTTACTTGATAAGAGACAAGCAAAAACTACAACTTTTGAGTCAGGAATGTGGCTTTAAAAGTGGTTTCCTTTAACACGATGATCTTTAGTTCTAGTCTGATAAATATGCCTTATATGAGAGCCTACTGGGAGACATTTCACATTCAAACCACATTAGTATATGAAAGTGACACAATAAAACCCACCATTTCACAAGATAGCTAAGAATAATAATAATAAATGAACAGTTTCTGGTATCAGGAAAGCTCAGGGATCTTGCCAACAGTTACAAGGCACTGGGAGTCCTAGGGATTGGGAACAAGTGGGTTCACCGTCATCTATGAAGAACCAACGCAGTGGAAGCCTCCTGACAACACCTGCAGACCATAGATACAATCAGTTCCAGCATTCAATTGCATCCACTTCATTGACTGCCCACTCTTGTACTGAGCTGTATGTGAGTTTCAACAGGGATAAGAGCTAAAATATTACTGCTCATCTTTAATAGGAGTCCCTGTTCTAAAGAAATACATATTGGGTTGGAAGCAGGAAAACCTTCAGCCTTCTCATGGAGCAAATCCAATCTTCTTCCTGTGTAAAACCCAGCCTTAGGGTAGTTACCCTGACTCTGGAAGTATCTAGGAGGAAAGCGGTGGTTCTGTGGATGGAATCCTAACCCCACATCTCTTAGGAGCAAAGGAAAGAACTGTAAGAAGTGGAAAGAGGGCCTGGGGAGGTGGCTCAGCCAGCAAAATGCCTGCGTCTCATGAATGAGGATCTGAGTTCAGATTCCTAGTACCCATCCTGGAAGGAGGGGTAGATGGTGGAAGATACCCAGATGGTTGTTGGATAGCCAGCCTAGGCTAACAATTGGGTTTTAGGTTCAGGGAAAGACTCTCAAAAACATAAGGTAGAGAGCTATCGGCCGGATGGTGGTGGTGGACTCCTTTAATCCCAGCACTCAGGAGGCAGAGACAGCTGGACCACTATGAGTTCTCTATGGTCTCCAGAACAAGTTCCAGGACAGCCAGGGATACACAGAGAAACCCTATCTCAAAAAGAAAGAAAGAAAGAAAGAAAGAAAGAAAGAAAGAAAGAAAGAAAGAGAAAGAAAGAAGAGAAAAAAAGGTAGAGAGTTATCTAGATCAATCTCTGGCCTCCACCTGCATACACGTACATGTGTATAAGCACACACACATGCACACAGCCCACTAACAAGTACCTACACTGTACAACACAGTATATGATGAAATGAGTTCATCTCCCCACAACCCTTCTCTGGATTTTCACCCTGTGTTTCATGTCTATCTTAAAGCAACAATTAGGGAAAGTGATGGTTTGATAATATGTTAGTTTTCCTCTACTACAATGAAGTATCTTAGCTTATCAGCTTTAAAAGAGGTTTATTTTGCTCATAATGTTATCCTCGATATGGCCACAACCCATCCTCAATAGACCGATTAGAAAGACAAATTAATAATGAAAATCAAAGAAGAAAATGTATTCAATATGACCATATAAGGAATAAGAAAGGCACTTAGCAACACTACCACCCCATCCCCAAGTTCAACTTCAGAGTCCAACCTGGGGTTTAAGCTTAAATAGGAGCAGACAGAGCCAAGCGAAACAGTTACAGTCAGGGTGTGGTTCTGCCCAGCATCATTGTCTGGGCTTCAGTGTGCACTGTACGGCAGTCTAAGGAGCTGTCAGAACTGTGTGATTCCTTCCTGGGAGACAAGCCCCCCTCTAGTGCACACCAGCCTTTTCTTCTCTCAGGATGAGACATCTGGAGAAATTCTAGTTCCTCGGGGTGTGTTGTCACAATAGTCTGATAGCCAGATGGAGGGATAGGAGTGTCCCTTTGGGACATCTTTATTGCTGCCAGAATGGTTAGCATAATTTTGGAGGTCTTTTATGCTAGGAATGGTGAGGCCTGTGCCAAGCATCATGCAGGGGAGGGCAGGCTGCTTACCTCCTGGAAACTAGGAAGCACTAGCGAAGGAATGGGAAGGGGCTGTGTCCCCTACGTCCCTGCAAGAGCCTAACTGTGCCTCCCTAAGCCCCACCTCTTAAGGATTCTGCCACATCTAGATAGTGCCACAGACTGAAGACCAACCCTCTCGACTGATGGACTTCTGAAAACTATCCAAGCCCCAAAACACAGAAATACCAAATCACCGAGGGCTCATCCCAGGCACACTAGCTCTCCCCTTTCTTTCAATATAATGTTGATTTAGGTAACAAATTATGGAGGGAATGTTAGAGATTATACTCTATTTAACGAAGCCACACAAGGGGAGGGGGGGATGGGTGGGTGGACCAATCAGGTCCGCTGACTGCCTTCCCAGAGCTTGACTTTGACGTTTCAAATGCCATAAATTGCTCTTTCAATTGAATTGTATTTGGTTCCTTAAGAAGTTGAACTAATGACAGGTGCCGTGGTGCACATCTATAATCCCAGCACTCTGGGAGCAGAGGCAGGCAGATCTCTGGAAGTTTAAGACTAGCCTGGTCTACAAAGTGAGTCCAGGACAGCCAAGGCTACACAAAAAAAAAAAAAAAAAAAAAAAAAAAGCCCTGTTTCGAAAAACCAAAGAAGAAGGAGGAGGAGGAGGAGGAAGAGGAGAAGACGCAGGACTAAAAGCACTTGTCCTCACAAACATATGGTACATTCCCTGGAACAACGCAGCATAAGTCACACCCAGCTTAGCCTGGCTTCCGTGCTGGCTTCTCACACAATAAACAAAGCTTAGCACTTTCTCCTGGTTTGTGCTTCCTTCAGATCAACTCTCTGAAATAGACATTTCCTAAAGACGAGACGTTTAGTCATCTCTATCCACTCAATAGCATCTTCACTGTGCTGCTGCGTGTGCCTTACAGTTTACTGGAATGTTTGGTTTCAACAATTATAGCCAACTTGAGTTCTGTGAGAGTGAAGCAAGACTCTGGGAATCCATAGGCCAGCCATGGTAGGTTCCTTAGGGTTACAGTTACTGTGACAAAACACTATGACCAAGGTAACTTATAAAAGAAAGCATTTACTGGAGGCTTGGTTACAGCTTCAGAGGGTTAGAATTCATGAGGATCACAGCAGGAAGGATGGAGCCTGGCAGCAGGCAAATACAATGCTGGAAAAGTAGCTGAGATTCTGAGTCTGATCTCTGAATTGGAGGCAGAGGGAGTGTGAGTCTTGTCCAGGTGTGGCCTTTTGAAACCTCAAAGCCTATCCCAGCTCCTCCTGCAAGGCCACACCTCCTCCTGCAAGGCCACACCTCCTCCAGCAACCGTACTTCCTAATCCTTCCTAAATAGTCAGTCTGCCAACTAGAAACCAAACATTCATATATATGGGCTTACAAAGTCCATTCTGACTAAAACCACCACAGTTCCTAAATCTGTCTTCCCCTAGCAGCTAGGGCCGGTGTAAAAATTCAAATTATCACAAGCAACCTGGATTTTGGAGATGAAAGGAAATTTGGACACCAATTAATTCTTCTTAGTGACACCACCATCGCTTTCCTGAGGGAGTATATTTAATTATTGCTATTTTTCTGAGTTTGCAGCGTGCTTGCTATCTTTCTGAGTACATTTCAGGCAAAGTCTTCATCCTTGGAAGATGAGTTTCATCTGCGTCCTATTAGTTGTCCAATTTAAGCCCTTTCCTGGTCTCCAGCAAGGTCTGCACAGCCTTTCAAAGTCCAGATGAACCAGCTGCGGACACTGCTGTGAGCCCTTCCCACCATTTCATGACAAAGTCAGCATCTGCCTCTGCTATGAACCGTATGACATTCATTACCTGTACACCTACTTACAGGGATGCTCAGAAGGACATGTTTTTCTGATGCCTGGGGCCTGTAAACAGGATCTCAATTGAACACAGATTTCACAATTGTCACCAAGAGAAGAGGAACACATTACAGTGGGCGCTCACCTCATGTGACCAGCATTCTTCTAAGAGGCGCACAGAAGGAAGGCTGTGTGAAAACATAGGCAGAACCAGACCCTGGAGTGATATGCCTGCAAGCCAAGAGTGACCGGCCAGCATCACGAGCTTGGCACAGACCCTCCTTTAGAGATACTTTGACCTCAGATTTCTAACATCCATAATTATAACTATGAAAGAATATATTTGGGGGGCTTGCCACAGCAGCTATGGGAATGTATTAGATCACACTCCTGCTGCTGTGCCTTCCGGGCCGCAATGGGGTAGTGAGTGTTGTTTCAGTCAGGATAAACCCTTCCTCCATTAAGCTGCTTCTTGTCAGGTATTTGGTTGCAGCAATGAGAAAAATCAATTAATAAGATGTTTATACCCTCTGCAATTTAGAGCTCAAATCACTGAGATTTGGGATTTAAACCCAGGATCTGTGCTCATTCTACACCCTTCGGCTGCCTCTTTGTGTCTTTGTTTTTTGAGTAATGTGAGGTAGCAGTAATGAAAAGCAGCTCTGACTCACTCAGAAGAAAATATGTATCTATCCATCTGATGATTCGAAGGGCAGCCTGGCAACAGACACAAAGTGATGAAGAACTCGTGGGAAAACTGAGCAAGAACGCCATCGGTGGAAGCAGATTTACAGAGAACCTACCTTTGGAATTCGACTAGAAGGTGCTGGGGCTTCCAGAACACACAGCCAAATAGGCAAGATGTCTGCTGTAGGATGGCCACCTCCATGTCCATGTGGAAAAAAAGGACTGAGCACAACATCCAGGTATCCCATGGCCAGTTAGCACTCTGGGAAGCTGCAAAACTGAGTCATGTTGTGAAGACTACAAAGGCGCACCAGTGTCCTACATCACCCTTGCAACTGTGTAAGCAACCACACTCGGTTCTGACTGTTTTAAGGAAGAATTACATGCCAGGCACAGTGTCATGCACCTGTAATCCCAGCACTCGGGGAGGCAGAGGCAGGTAGATCTCAGTGAGTTCCAGAGTTCTGAAAAACTAGATAGTCACTTGAAGTCTCTAGGGTCAAGGAAAAGTTTCCTGTGGGAATAAATGTGTAAATGTGAGAAAGAGAACGTGGCCAGAGAAGGATTGGAAAAGGACATCCCTGGGAGAATCACCACCATGACACTTGGTTCAGGAGGGAGCTTCATAGGAGAAGCAAACAGAAGGTCGACAAGGGTGGAGGTCGGCCAGTGGTAATGGAGGGTACGGTTCAGCCATCAAGGGGAAGTCTTGGCAGACAAGAGAGCTGAAACACAGAGCATGGACAACACCCATTTGTATCTCCTAATGCTCTCTTAGTGTTGCCAGGGCTGGATCACAAAGAGCCAGGAGGGAACAGGAGGAACACAGCCAGTAAGTCTACACAGTGTTCAGCTTGAAGGAAACTCTGAGTTAAGACAAAGGCTGGGGACAGTGGATGCAACTCAGTCAGGAGCCAGTGTGCCAGAAGCCGAGGCAGACAGGAGAATCAATAATGACTCAGACTTCTGACTATGAACAGCCAGGAGAGTGACAAGGCCATCCAGTAAGATGGGTACTAGAACAGCCAGGAGAGTGATGGGGCCATTCACAAAGATGGATACTAATGATGGAGGAGTAAGTACTTGGGGGAGACCTAGCTGATGACTTTATACTGAGCGAGGTTCCTGAGCTACCTGCTTGTGAAACCAGACAGCAAGTACATAACACAGTAGATTTAGATCATGACAGGCACTTTTAGAACTCCCTGTACTTGCTCACACTCCATCAAACCACTATTTACTGATGTGCAGTTGATGATAAGTGAGAATGGAAAAACAGAGCACACAGGAAAGGAGCAGGAGGGCCAGTTGCTTTAAGCCATTGTGATCACTTCACTGAAAGTAATTCCATCACTCATTCCATCCAACTCAACTTTTTCACCTACCAGTCTCACATAGTGCAGCCCCTTTACGACACTGATTAATGCCAAAAATCTATAGTGGGCTTTTGTCTCCAGACCATCTTTACTAAAAAAGGCTCAAATCATCCAAAAGACGTTGCCTGCTTCTTCCACCTTTAGCACATTTGTATAAGTGAGTGAGCCAGCTAGGTAGAACAAGCAAACATAGTTATAAGCATCCCCCTAGGCTCAGCCACTTCTGCCTATGCACACTGAGCTAGCATAGACAAGGGGACAACAGTAGATGCTGCGGTCAGGAAATTAAGGTAGAAGAACCCAATTGCAAGAGCGTGAAAATGCTTACCAACTAGTTACTTGCAGGCTTATAGCACTTGCTGATTTCCCTGATATTAGACCCTAACAAACTTAAGCTGTTTTTAATAACTGGCTTCCAATTTCCTGAAATTTTGGTACTCTGCTCCCCTAAGCATGTAGGACAAATTCCAATACCCTCCCTCCCCCAACTCCCTGGTTTGTGAATGAAGTTAGCTTAGCAGAACATGGAGAAAAATCCACCTTGTTTCCCAAGCTTTTACAGAGACTTGTCCCAATGGAAATTTAGACTTTAAATGAGAAAAATCAACTGGAGGGAAAGGGAAAGTCATATCAACCACATTGCCTTCTCAGCCTTAAGATCAATTCACCTATAGAACCTACAGTTTAATTGCATCAGTCACTTGCATCACATTCACTTGGCCAAACATTAACACTGCCGAGCCCAGCTCTGCCTACTCACCACTGGTGAAAAGCATTAAACCATGATTTGAATGCTATTATACACAAGGTAAATGTAAGGTTGTAATTGTAACCTTTATTTGCCAGGTTGTGATAGTCATCTTGGAGGCTTACTGCTGAATAATCTCATCTTTTCTAGTTCTTTCTGAATTCTTGCTCACTGGTTTAAGCAAGATGTTCTGTCTCAAAACTCTTCTCCATACTTACTGGTTCAAACTGGTTTATTTCAACTTCTCATTAAATTACTTTGCTTGACCTCAAACTAACTCTGGCAATTTGTTTTAGTCTTCTGGCTTTAATAGCCTCTCCATAAACTCACAAACTCAACTGCACTGCACTGACTGCACTGACTGACTGCACTACACTGCACCGACTGCACTGACTGCACAAACTCACCTGAACTCAACTGCTTCAACTGAACTACACCAAACTGACTCCACTGCACTCATTCCCAACTAACTGCTCAACTGACTGACCTCAAGTCATCTCTACTGAACTCTCAACTGTACTTTACTGTATGGTTCGTGTTCTCTTTCTCTCTCTCTCTCTCTCTCTCTCTCTCTCTCTCTCTCTCTCTCTCTCTCTCTCTCTCTCCCTCCCTCCCTCCCTCCCTCCTTCCCTCCTTTCCTCCCTCCCTCCTATGCTGTCTCAGCTTTACTGTATGGCTCCTAAGTAGCTTCTCTTTCCTGTCTGTTCTCCTGAAGTTTGGCATATCCTATCCCTGACTCATTCTTTCAGATCATTCTCTGATCCATTACTTTGTCTGCCCCTCCATTAGATGTCACTTTGCAAACGTGGTTGCTTCCTTCTACAAACTAAATTTACCTTCATTGTTTGGGATTAAATGTGTCTACTAAGGGCATGTCTGTATTCCAGTTGGATCAAACAGACCTAGAAGAACTTTGGGAGTGATCAGAGCAGCCATATTGCTGGATTAAAATTCTTCTCCATAAGGTGGTCCTTAACACTCCTGGGAAGGCTACAATAGCTTTCTAGATATTTATCTTACACCATCCTAAATATTTATTTCATGTCCTGTCTCTCTGAATCTCCAGCTGGGAGACCCACTTCTTATACCACTGAAGAAATCATTCAAAGAGAGTGCTGAAAGATACTTACTGTCACTTTACCCAGACAGGATCCTCATCCTTTGTTCTTTCTGCTCACATCAGCGGCAGTGGCAATGGGAATCAGGTCAGGGACACAGCTATATGCTGCCACCTGCAGCATCCTTGGGAGTTGTGGGGTTGTTGTTGTTGTTTGTTTGTTTTTGTTTTGTTTTGTTTTAAAGAAACTTGCACACAGGTAAAACCAGGAGATCTGACTGCACCTTTGAAAAGAACTTCAGGACTATCTTTTATGAAATAGTTGGACCTCATCAAGAAGAGGCTTAGAGATAGATTTAAGCACAAGGCCCATAGAATGAGTCAAGGAAAGAATAAGACACACCAAAACCCAGATGCAGACTTACCAAGGAGTTCTTGCACTTCAGTGTCTTGGCGGAAGTCACATTCAATTTTGGTGGCTCTCAAGTTGAATTTCCAAGTATTGCTAAGAAACTTAAATTTTCCTTTTCTCCACTTTTACAATCAATGAAATTAGGAGGTAGCACTGGACATGATTAAAATAAAAATCTTGCATCATAAGGGCTTCACAAGGGGACTAAAGGAATTTAATGGAGTTTCTTGTAATAATTCAAAATGTTATACATTTACAGCTAAAAAGGGAAGAAGACCTCATATATTAAGTTCTCAGCATGATTCAGTGCTATCCTAACCATCTTATTTGAAACACCTCTATGCAGAAGAAGCATTGTCTCTGTGCCAGCAACCTTCAAGGTAAACATTAATGTGCCGGCAAGAAGTTTCCAGACTTCAAGAAAGGCAAGACTCCTTCCTCTCCCACCACACCAGACTCGTTCAAGGGTGGCACTCTTACAGCCACTTCCATTTCCTGTCCCCACCACCACACCTCCCATCATGCTACCCACCAAACCGCGGCCTTCTATGATGTTATTCTCATTGCAAAGACTTCTCCGTTTATTCTGAACCCACATCTCAATGCAGTGTAAGTTGATCATCCTACTTCTATGCACAAAATCTATCTTCCCACAAAAAGCCTAGGTCCTCATAACCTACCATCTTCAGGCCCTGTAACCTTCATCCCTACAATCCTATTGTCCTGAGACTATCCAGCCAAAGTGCCACCTCATTTCTCCACCCCAACTCACCCCAACCCACCCCACTCCACCCTGCCCCACCCTCCCTACCCTACCTCACTCCCTTGGCTCTCCTTTCCTTAGCTTCATTGTCTCTTTTTGCTGTTCTTATTGTTTCTGGAACATCTCAGGTAAACTCCCATTCTTGGGGCCTTGCGATGGCTGTCCCATCTATTCAAATGTTTTGGGAACCAAATTCATGGTTTACGTCCTAACCTCCTTCAGGTTTTCCTTTATTCAAACACCAGTTCAGTGAGGGGCCATGGCCTCCTCTTCTATAACTATTCCTTAGTCTCCCACAACTGTCTCTTGCCCTTGCTCATGTCCCTCCATTTATTTTTTTCCTTAGTACTAATATCCACTTGATATTCTGATAAAACATATCTCATTGCATACCTGTTTGTTGCCTTGGTTTACTTAATAAGAGTTTAAATACTGTGGATATATGAAATCTTGTAAATTGTTGGCTACTATATGTGTAGCTTTGAAAATTATTCCTGATATATAGTTGGGGCTCAAAACTTGTCTATAGAATTATGAAATTCATTATCATCTAGAATGTCTTAAATAATCAGAAATGTTGCTCTAAGAACTGTTTTGCCTTTCTAGACAAAGAATGCTTTTATATAAATATCCTATTAAGGCTGGTCTCTTCTCTCAGTATTCACTTATTCTTAATGCCTTAAGCAGTCACGAGTCTCTGCATTCAGTGTTGTTCCACATTCTTCCATACCACTCTCACTGCTCCACCTGGAGTCTATCAGTGGGTCCCAGCATCTGTCTCAATCCCCCACTGGGTGGAGTCTCTCAGAGGACATCTACGTTGGGCTAATATCCTCGTATAAGTGTGTATATATTATAAGTGTCCTTCCAGGTCTGGGTTACCTCACTCAGGATGATCATTTCTAGTTCCATCTATTCGCAAATTTCAAGATTTCCTTGTTTTTAATAGTTGAATAGTATTCCATTGTGTAAATGTACCACAATTTCTTTATCCATTCTTTAATGGAGGGACATCTAGGTTGTTTCCAGATTCTGGCTATTACAAATAAAGCTGCTATGAACATAGTTGAGCAAATGTCCTTGTTGTGTAGCAGAGCATCTTTTGGGTATATACCCGGGAGTGGTGTAGCTGGGTCTGGAGGTAGAACTATTCCCAATTTTCTGATAAAGCACCAGAGTGATTTCTAAAGTAGTTGTACAAGTTTGCACTCCCATCAGCAATGGAGGAGTATTCCCCTTTCTCCACATCCTTGCCAGCATGTGGTGTCAGTTGTATTTTTGTTCTTAGCCATTCTGGTGGGTGTAAGATGGAATCTCAGAGTATTTTGATTTGCATTTCCCTGATAAATAAGGATGTTGAGCATTTCTTTAGGTGTTTCTCTGCCATTCAATGTTCCTCTGTTGAGAATTCTCTGTTTAGCTCTGTACCTCATTTCTTAATTGGGTCATTTGGTTTGGTGGTGTTTAATTTCTTAAGTTCTTCATAAATTGTGGGTGAAGATTTTTTTCCCAGTCTGTAGACTTGTTTTGTTCTGTTCACAGTGTCCTTTGCCCTACAGAAGCTTTTCAGCTTCATGAGGTCCCATTTATTAATTGTTGACCTTAGGCCTGGGCTGTTGGTGTTCTGTTCAAGAAGTTGTCTCCTGTGCCAATACGTTCAAGGCTTTTCCCCACTTTTTCTTCTAACAGATTTAGTGTGCCTTGTTTTATGTTGAGGTCTTTAATCCACTTGGACTTGAGTTTTGTGCAGGGTGATAAATATGGACCTATTTGCATTTTTCTACATGTAGACATCCAGTTAGACCAGCACCATTTGTAGAAGGTGCTATTTTTTTTTCCATTGTAAGGATTTGGCTTCTTGGTCAAAAATCAAGTGTCCAGGTGTGTAGGGTTTTTTCCTGGATCTTCAATTCAATTCCATTGATCAACCAGCCTATTTCTATGCCAATACCATGCCATTTTTATTACTGTTGCTCTATAGTACAGATTGAGATCAGGGATGGAGATTCCTTCAGAAGATTTATTGTACAGGATTATTTTAGCTATTCTGGGTTTTTTTCCATATGAAGTTGAGAACTGATCTTTAAAAGTCTGTAAAGAATTGTGTAGGTATTTTGATAGAGATTGCATCAAATCTGTATATTGCTTTTGGTAAGATGGCCATTTTCACTATCCTACTAATCCACAAGCGTGAAAGATCTTTCCATCTTCTGATATCTTCTTCACTTTCTTTCTTCAGAGACTTGAAGTTTTGTTCTTTTTAATTCAAGTCTTTCACTTGCTTAGTTAGAGTTACACCAAGATACTTTATACTATCTGTGGCTATTATGAAGTGTGTAGTTTTCCTTTCCTTCTCAGTCCATTTGTCATTTGTATACAGATGGGCTACTGAATTTTTAAAATTAATTTTGCATCTAGAAACTTTGCTGAAGGTGTTTATTGGCTGTAGGAATTCTCTGGTGAAATTCTGGGGGTCACTTATGTACACTATCATATCATCTGTGGATAGCGATACTTTGATTTCCTCCTCTCAGTGTGAATCCCCTGGATCTCCTTTTGTTGTCTTATTGTTTTAGCTAGAACCCAAGTACTGTATTGAAGAGATAGAGAAAGAGTGGGAAGCCTTATCTAGTCCTTGATTTTAATGGAATTTCTTTGAGTTTCTCTCCACTTAATTTGATGTTGGTTATCTGTTTGCTGTATACACACTTTATTATGTTTAGGTATGTGCCTTGTGTCCCTGATCTTTCCAAGACTTTAAACATGAATAAGTGTTGGATTTTGTCAAATGATTTTTCAGCATCTAAGGAGATGACCATATGGTGTTTTTCTTTCAGTTTGTTTATATGATGGATTACATTGATGGATTTCTAGATATTGAACCATCCCTGCATGCCTGGGATAAAGCCTACTTGGTCTTGATGAATGATATCTTTGATGTGTTCTTGGATTCAGTTTGTGAATATTTTGTTGAGTATTTCTGCATCAATGTTCATAAAAGAACTTGGACTGAAATTCTCTTTCTTTGTTGTGTCTTTGTGTGATTTAGGTAACAAGGTGACTGTGGCCTCATAGAATGAGTTTGATAATGTTCATTCCATTTCCATCTTGTGAAATAGTTTGAAGAGTATTGGCATTAGCTCTTCTTTGAAGGTCTGGTAGAATTCTGCACTGAATACATCTAGCCCTGGGCTGCTGCTGCTGCTGCTTCTGCTGTTGCTGTGTTGTTGTTGTTGTTGTTGTTGTTGTTCTTCTTCTTCTTCTTCTTCTTCTTTTTCTTCTTCTTCGTCTTCTTGGAAGACTTTTGATAACTGCTTCTATTTCCGTAGGAGACATAGGACTACTTAATTTGTTTACCTGATCTTGATTCAAGTTTGGCAAGTGTTATCTAAAGGCTTGGGCCTGTGATTTCCCTGAGGGCTATGTGATGATACTTCAAAGACCTAGGGTTTCCTAGATCAGGTGGAGAGAAAATGCAGCTGAGAAAGAGAATCCGTCATCTTACACCAAGTTCAGAGACTATCCAGAAACACTAGACCTCAACTTTTACAGAAGGGCCCCACAATTTACTGCCACAATTGAAAAGAGAAGCTTGTAAATGTTCCAGAAACATAGAGAAAAATCTGTCAAGTCCTATCTTCTGTGCATGGCATAGGCAAGGCAGCCATGATCATAGCATCTTTGGTTACCTATATTGAGCCACTACAGGATTTGATCTGTCAACATTCAATCACAGAATGAGGAGGGGGCGGACAGCTCCCTTCCCACTGAAGTATTTACTACTGATGGATTTCAGGGAGGGACAATCACACTGTCTTTAGTTGTATACCCACTTGTGAGCCCACCAGGCTCCAATAGACAGTTTCAAGGCCATGATCACACAGGCAGTTTGGATAAACTCGGAGTATCACAGAGCAAAACAAAAGGTGTGGAGCCGAGTTGGTGGGGAGAGTTGGCAGGGCAAGAGGGAGCAGGAACAGGAACAGGTAAAAAGTGCTCAGAACAAATCATACATAAGTGTGGAATGGTCAAAGGACAAATTTAATAAAAGTTATAAATAATTTGAAGGTTTCATTTTGTTTTTGGTTCTCGGGTCCTTAAAATGTGGCTTCCACCTTCTTTAATGCTTTCAGATGTGACAAGTAACAAGTTTTATCTGCCCTGAGCACTTATGCACTCAGATTTAGGGATCTCTAAGGGCATTTATGCTCCTACTGTTTATTTATTTTGGAATTATTTTATTATCAGGTTTACATGGTTATAAACCATTGCCAAGATGGAAAAGCCCACAGAGGACTGTTACTGCCTTTCCTCAAGGTGCTGTCTGACCTGACCTTCAACAATAACTGCAGCTTCTTGCACAAAAATGGAGAATATAAAATCCTCCTTACTTGCTCTTGGCCAAAGAGATTTCTACCCAGCACCAACAGCAGGGTGCTGTTGGCCATGAGCACTGGGATGCTCAGAAGTCAGCTCCTGTGGCATCACCATATACCTTTGTTAACCCACCCCTGGGAAAACAAATGGATTCACCACATCCAGGTGTCTTTGGAATTGCTGCTGTTGTTTTGTTTTTGTGGGTTGCTTTCCTTTGTGAACTTCATGCGTGCATGCCATGAGGAGAATAAAAGACTGTACATGCCCAGACCTAAGTGCACATCTCCACCACCCCCAAGTTCAGCAGGGTTTACCACATATCACAGAAAGGGGCTAGAAAGAATGTAAGAGTCATGGAATGAAGAAGAAGGCTGTGAGACGTCCGCAGAGGTTGTTCTCATGTGTGTACTTTTCTGTTTCAACAGAAAACGAATGCACAAGTTGATGTGTTGCTGCAGCAGGGTAGTGAGGCTGGTAAGTACCAGCATCCTGGCCCTGGCTGTGGTGACGGCTTCTGGCTACATCATATTATGGTGGGTATGTCAGAGAAAAGGTCACTGGCTGCATAAGAGATGGAATATGCAACAAGAGGCAAGAGAGTGGGAGCAACCAGGGGCCCTCTTTCACAGCAGTTCTCTAGCAGGGCCTAGCTGCTCCCCTAAAATCTTACTTGCTTTCTAATGCCAGCATTAAGCCCTTCATGAGGGCAGATCACAACTCCTATGCCCTAATTTTTCTTAGATTTCACCTCATAAGAATCCAAGGCATCAATACTGCCATACCAGGGACCAAGGTTTTAGTACATGAACCTTACAGGGAAAGATTATATCCAAACCGCAGTATAAGCCAAGAAAATGAAACTCCATAATCTCTGCTTTCACTTTTTTTACAAAGAAAAGAAACAAATGCCCTTTATACTTTGAGAAAGGGTGGAGGGATGACTCATCAGGGAAAGCACTGGCTGCAGAAGCAAGAAGACCTGAGTTTAATCATAGTAAAAGCCACACAGAAGGGTGCACATCTGTAACCACACATTAGAGGAAGCCGTCAGCGATGAGCCTAGCAGAATGGATGAGGTCCAGGCTCAAGGGAAGACCCTACTTCAAAAAAATAAAGTGGAGAATGATCAAGGAGGACACCTGAGATCAATCTCTGGCTCTAAGCACATGCTCGTACATGCATGTATACTAGAATCCACATGCATATGTGCACACATCCACACAAAAGGTGGAAGAACTTATTCTAGAGAAAGACATTTTCAAAAATTGAGTAAGTTATCTATAATCAAATCCTTCAAAGACACCCAGTAGTTTCAATTTCACCTGTCAATTGTCTTCGTGTGTGGATATTCCACAGTGCAAGCTTATTGTCTGTACAATTACATGCTTTTTGGAAATGGGTGCCCTATCATCATTTATCAGGTAGCAAAAATGTAACTGCCTCATCCCCTGGTATCCTTCAGACATTTAGTTTATTTGACTCCTACTGTCTTCCAAGGCTCATTGTCTAGGCCAGTGCCTGACCCCCAAAAAGAACACAGACTACATCTACACTTCAATAGTCTAAATAAAATGTATAGAGTTAATTTTATAATATTTCACTTGACACAATATGCCAAAAATATTAGTAGTTAGCATGTAGTCAATATAAAATTGCTAAGTAAGTAGTTTACCTTTTTTTCCATTCTCCTCAAAATGTGGTGTTGGTTTTGTTCTTCCTGCACATCAGAATTTGGATACATTCCCTCACCAGGGCTTAGAAACTCCAGACACTCCACTGTCCTCCTGACACATAGGCATGCCTGCTCTTTTCTAGCTGACGTCACCACTCCACACTGAGGCCCACCCAGAGCCACTCAGCCATCCTCACTACACTCGGCCTCTGACACACATGCAGAAATGTGTGAAGGGACGAGAGCTACCAGGCCTGAGTATGGCAAACCCGGCTCTGGCCGGCCTTGTTCTTCCCTTATTCCCTCTACCTTGGTTAAAAACAAACAAACAAACAACAACCACAACAACAAAAAACACATTAGCTTACATTCCTAAAGCCAGCCATCAAGGTCTGTTCCCTTATGGTCTCTTCCTCCTCCTGAGGCTGACTACCAAGGTCCAGCTTTCAAACTATTGAAGCCCAACAATCAAATGCCCCTTTGGCTCACCTGACTGACATGCCCAATTATAATTAAACTCCCCATCCTAACCTGGAGTTGTCCCCTTTACAGTTATAAACCACCATTGGCCTATGGACCATGTCTCTCTCCTCTTTGCAGAGGCAGTCCTTTGTTCCTCTAGGCAAAGTTCCTTCCCTCCTTCCCTGTTCCTTTTCCCTTCTTCCTGGCCCTCTAGCTCTTGTCTTTGTCTCCTATTCCCTACCCTTTGTCACTCTAGGGCAAATAAATCTCTTTTGAGCTGAGAACTTGGTCTTGGGGTATCTTGTGCCAATATTGATCCTTTCATTGTCTGCTTCCCTACAAATGGATCCCTGCTTTACTTGGCCTCACCTAACTGCTAGGATTTCAGACATGAGTTGAGAATAGACAAAATATGAACATACAAGAATATTCTTTTTTTTTAAGGGTCATATTACTGTAAAGTTGCATCTTGCCATGATCATATGCCGTAAAGTTACTATAAGGGACAAGCTTGTCTTGTTGTTACAACTGAATCTATCTTAAAAGAATAAAGATCACAGAAAATAACCAAAATATTACAATCAATTTCTGTAGCTATTTATTAGGGTGAACAGCTGTCAAATGCAAAACAGAAAAACTAAAGTGCTAGCAAGGATGTGGGAAAACCTGGAACCCGGAAGCCTGGCTAGCATACATGCAAAACAGGCAAGCACTACAGAGGACAATGGGGGGCAGGGTCCCTTGACAACAGGACAGAGTTGCCACGTGGTCTCAAAAGCCCACTTCTGGGTGGAAGTTTCACAAAGAATTGAAAGTAGCAGGCCATGTTTACACCAGCAGAATTCACCAAAACAGCCAAAAGCGTGGGGGAATCTGCATTTCAGTAAATGGGCAGAGAAAGCATGGAACACTGTCTGGCCTTAAAGGGGAATGGAATCCCAGCACAAGCCTCAAGGTAGATCAGCCTGGTTTACCCAGCCACCTTGAGGGTATTACCTGAGTGCAGTCAGCCAGCCCCAGGATGAACACTACACGATCCCACCTCAGATGTGTGTAGAACAGTGAGCTCCTTAACACAAGAAGGCAGATTAGAGGCTCTCCAATGTTGCGGGAAGGAGGGCCTAGGAAGTTATTACTTAAGGGGCTTTGAGTTTGGAGTTTGCAGGATGGGAGAGTTGTGGATATGCACAGTGATGGCTGTGGCCAATATTGTGAATGCACTTACTGCCACTAAATAGCACACTTAAAATGATTACAGTAACAACTTTTAAATTTTACATTTATTTTGTTGCTATTGTCTTGCATATATATTTATTCTGTGTGTATGTGTGTGTGTGCATGTGTGTAAGTGCATGTGCACACACAAGCCATGATACATGTGTCAGAGGACACCTTGCAGGAGTTGATTCTCATCTCCCATTATTCAGGCTCTGGAGATTGAAGTCAGACTGCCAGGATTAGGGGCAAGTGTCTTTACCTGCTGAGCCATCTCACAGACCCTAAGGAGGTGTATTTTATGATTTATATCATAAAATATTTACACATATATGTATATAGTGAAATATATGTCTATATATTTTACCACAATAAAAAACTTTTGAGAAATATTACATGAGGTAAGAATATGATTTCAATAGACGTTTATGAATTTTCCAAAAGGTACAAACATAAATTTCACAATTTTCTTTTCGTTATGTATACATACTACTGATATTTCTCTATTTTCTCATAGCAATATTTCTATGTTGGCATTAAAACATAATATCTATCTTTAAAGATGTTTTTAAGCTTGTATTTATGTTTATGTGTCTTTACCGGATTGCATGGGCAACATGTGTATGCATTGTCTACATGAGGCCAGAAGAGGGCACCAGAGTGCTAGGAAATGGAGTTACAGAGGGTTACACAGCACCTGATATGGCTACTGAGAACCACACTCTGGTCCTCTGGAAGAGAAGTGCTCTTAGGCACTTGAGTCATCCCACCAGGCTCCACAACTACTATCTTTAAATATAAGAACAGAAATTACAGAGTAGGTATTATTTTGATTTCAGATAAATTACAACAAATCCATTTACTCATAACATTTTAAGTAAAATAGTTTCAATCTGATTTTGGCTAAGCACACATCTGCAGTACCAACAATAACTCCCTCAACCACACATATAGGAAAAACAGAACAGATAACACAAAAATTAAATGCTTCCAAGCCCATGGAATAAATTGGAGCTGACTTAAATAATGCGGTCAGTTCTGGTGACTATTTCAGGCAGCTATAGTCAGCTCTACAAGCTTTCACTAAGCTCCTGTCCATGCCAGCTGGAGCACTGAGTGGTGAAGGAGCAGAGATGAGTAATGCATGATTTCTATTCTTTTGGTTTGTTGGGCTTGTTTTTGTTTGCTTTGTGGTTTCTGCAGTCTAAGACTGAAAACACTTTAGCTGAAGAAAGGCAGGGCTGAGGACAGGACTGGTATCTACACAGAATGCGGACACCCCCCCCCCCCCGCCCAGTATAATCTTCGAAACCTTTCTATGGCGTACAAGTTGTTATCCGTAGCTTTCAGGTGAGGGAACCGAGACTTAGAGAGATTAAGTAAATTGCTCAGGACAAAGAATTCTCAAAAAGCCGAGCTCTAATTTGCAGCCCTAATCCTGCCAGTACCCAAGACCCAGCCTTCTGTCATTTGTTGAATTCACGTGGGCCGAGTCCCACGCGAGACACAGACATGAGAATAGTGAGAATAATGACTCTCTCTTCAATGGCAGTGACCGTAATGCAAGTTCCCACAGCTTATCAGAGTGACCAGTAAGACGTGATGGACTGCTTGGGGCTATATAAACAGAAGAATTTAATTCTGCCATGGGTTTTGGAACCAGATAGGACATTTGCATGTGGGCAGTGCAGGAAAGGACACATGTGACATCAGGAGACTTCGGGAAGGCACCCTTCTTGCTCAGTGTCAGCCTTGCCCACCTGATAGAAAAGTTTCTTTCTATTTGTGCCCTTCATTTTTGAGATACTGAATTAAACACTTCGCAGTGCATGGTCGTTTCTCTAATGAAGATGTCATAAGAAGCCGTCTTTTTTTTTTTTTTTTAAAGATTTATTTATTTATTTATTTATTTATTTATTACGTATATAGTGCTCTGACTGCATGTACACCTGCAGGCCGGAAGAGGGCATCAGATCACATTACAGATGGTTGTGAGCCACTATGTGGGTGCTAGGAATTGAACTCAGGACCTTTAGAAGAGCAGTCAGTGCTCTTAACCTCTGAGCCATCTCTCCAGCCCCATGAAGCCATCTTTGCTCATTCATTTACTCCCCTTGTCTGCAGCTCTTCCATAAGAAGGCGTTTGATTTAAAGGTGTTGTTTAAAGAGGTTCGCAGATCTCTGCCAAATGAGGTGCTGTACTTCCCAACTCCCTTTGGGTAAAGAGATGCTAGCAGGCTTCTCTGAATGCATTCTCTCTTTGGCGGTATGTTTATGCTTGGCAGTTCATGGTGTAGACCATACATATGCTGCCCATATGCCAAAGTACACCTGATTTTGACTCTTCTGCATCTCTATATAGCATCCTTAATCATCACTTGCATGCAAGGGATACTCTGGAGACTTTACTAATTGATTTTAAGTTTTCTCAAACAAGATTCATCATCATTATCATTAAGCCCACACTAGAAGTGTCAGATGTCAATGTCTACTTGGTAGGGGAAAACATCTGACTTGTGACTGTTAATACTTTGGCGAAATATTTTCCCATAGGTAACTTTTTTAGGTAAATGTCTCTTTGGCATGATGCCTATGCACAGCCCCATTCTTTCTCTGTTAGGGGATAATAAAAGCATTCCTTCCACACATATCTTTAGTATGTGCTAGAGAAGGGATAAGCAGACCCCCAGAGCTACATGCCCTGTCCAGAGATGATGGTGTCTTTTTCTCCATCGCTCTCTCAGCCTCAGATCACTAATTCATGTACAGGATAAGACAACTGCCAAATGATTAGACTACAGAGAGACGCTCCTCAGACACCTGTCATGTGGATGAAAGCAGCAATGTCCTCTGACCTTTGCCAGTTCAAGGTCGATAATGAGACAAGTCAGGCAGGAAGAGCAGCCTGAGCTGACTCCATTAATGTGTGATGTGTGTGCACTCGGGGGCCCTGCATCTCCTGTCAATTAGTGCAGAGAAGCAGGGACCGCTGATTACGGGAGACATGGCATCACTAGCCATGGTTACCTCTGCTTCTGCACCCTGCTGCATTTTAATTAGCTCCAGTCCCTTGACTGTATTTCAGAGCTTCGTTATTACCATCTCCCAGAAACTCGGGGAAGGCTTTTTTTGTATTTCACATCATTAATTGGAAGAAATGTTCAATACTCTAGTCATGGCACAGGTCTCCAGCTAAAGGCTTTTATAGGGGTTCTTAGAAAAATGCAGCCTTGACTTGCCCAGAGCTATGAGTGGACAGAAGGAGTCAGAAAGGGAAAGGGGAGACAGAAAGTTTCAGGTGGGGATGCAGCCTGGAGAAGCAGAGTGTCTGTAAGGACTTGGTGTTCACATAGGCGAACTCAACAGAGATGCAACAGAGAACCAATACAAGGAAGGAATTGACACAAATACAAAGGTAATAGTCTTCATCCTTCTTATCAGTATATGGTAGGTGTGTGTGTGTGTGTGTGTGTGTGTGTGTGTGTGTGTGTGTGAAATGTGACATCAGGTGTCCTCCTTTATCTCTTTCAACCTTTTTTTTCAAATAGTCTCTTTTTTTTCAGTGTTTCATTATTTTTTTTTTTTTTTTTTTTTCAGGTTTTTTTTTTTAATTAATTTATTCTTGTTACATCTCAATGGTTATCCCATCCCTTGTAACCTCCCAGTCTTCCCTCCCTCCCATCAAATAGAGTCTCTTAATGAATCTGGAGTTGACCAATTCAGCTAGACCAGTTGGTCAGGGATCCTCCTGTCTCTGCCTCCCAGCCCTAGAATGATGGGTGTGCAACCACCATGCCCAGTCTCTTACTTCCTTGCTGGAAATCCAAACACGTGTCCTCATGCTCACAGGACAAGAACATTATTGACTGAGCCATCTTCCCAGCCGCCTACATTTCCCTCTTACAAAGAGAAATGATGTAAAGCATTTCAGAGCCGCTCATTGCAGAGAGAACCAGTAGAAGAGTCTGGAAAAGTAAAGTCAGCAGTCTTTTGTTCTCACACACCGAGACCAAAGTCTACCCAAAGCAATGGCCTTCAAGGCTGAGTAAGCTTCACAGTAAAGCAAGGGGCTGCTCTTCGCTCGCCCCTCCCCTTCCCAAGATTCAGATTTATTAGATTTGGGATGGGGCTACAGAATTTGTATTTCCGACTAGTTCTCTGCTGATGCTGATGCAGGTGTTCACAGGGAAGGGGTCAAGACTTTGACAACCACCTTCCCAGAAGCAGCTACCCACACGGAGGACTGATCGCCTAAAAGGAATAATGAAACCTTACTAATTAAGACGATGACAATGTTACCCATGAGTCTGTGAATGAGACATTGAAATGTTAATGCCAACTTGATAGGCGTTTTACTGAATTAATAAGCTAAAATTAACATCACATTTTAGTCAGATCCTTGAAAAATATCTAGAACTAGGAATATAATTCAGTGGTAGAACACTGACCTGTCCTGCAGAAGGCCCTAAGGTGAACCCCCAATACTGCAAATAGAAACAAACAAAAACCTTTCCACCCACTGCTCTAAAAAAGGGTATTTAAAGAGCTCATTAGAAAGTAAATTGAATATATTTGGCACATGCCTCCTTAATAGAATTTCTTTGGATAAGAGAATTACATCTTCCTTTAGAATGAAGAATAATTATCAATAAGTAAAGCTGTAAAACAATGGTCTGATAAGCATTTAAAGTGCCCTTGCACATACTACACACGTGTATTTAAAGTGCCCTTGCACATACTACACACGTGTTTAAAGTGCCCTTGCACATACTACACACGTGTTTAAAGTGCCCTTGCACATACTACACACGTGTTTAAAGTGCCCTTGCACGTACGTGTGGTTTTATTGCTGATTAGTTGAGTATCTTCACTTTTGCTGTATCAAAACTTTTTCAGACCGAATATTACATACACGCAACCACTGTGGCTCTTAAGCAACTCGCGTTAATCTGTGTAGACTTCAGTTACTTATCTATGAGATATGGAGATGTACTTTAAAATCCGGGTTCCTGCAAGCTTTAAAATTTCATGACATGGATTCCTATTTTCTACTTGAGTCAACATGTTTAGCACCTGGTATGACGGCTCAGAAAGAGACTTTTAAAATTCCAAGCTCAGTCCCTTTAGCAAGTTTCAAAATCTGATTCAGCACCAAGCTGAAACTACCTCTCAACTTGCGTCGGCTCAGACTTTCCCAGAGAGAAGCTCGGAGCCACACTGCAAATCCTAAAGTACCCACCACCCCCAGGCACTTCCTAAGATCCCTCCTGCACCGAATCGTCATAGTCTGTCCCAGAGACAGAACAATTCTACAAGGCAATCACTCTTAGGGCAGAAATTGTCCATCTGTTGAGCTCCACGGAAACAGGACTCTGAAGTCATTGACTCCAAATGCAACTGAAAATTATGTTCATGGACCCGTTCTCCATTTGTTTTACATTACATAATAAGAAATGAGCTAACAATCTAGTCTGCTGGAAGTAGTAAATTCCAAGTCCTCTCCATATCGTTAATTTCAAAGTTCATGCTGGTCAAACCCTCACTTTGCCACATGCAGTTCAGTAGCGTGGCCGCAGAGCAATTCTCTACTGCAACACTTGCTGGCGTCAAAAGTGGCAAACAGGAGCCCGGGAGGAAAGCGCTCTGCCCACTTCCTTCAGGGCCAGTGCTGTTTCTACTGATGTGTGTTTGGAGGTAGCAGGAATTTCTCCAAACACATTTGTTTTCATTTAGAGTCAATATCCCCATCCCCATACAAAATCAAACATGGGACAACGCCTCACTCACGCTGACTTTCTCAGTCCACGCTTTCCTGATCATTCCAGACTTCTGAACGACAGACACGACTTCAACTGACCTGTAAGGAGGAAATAATTGGTAGAGAATTGGTAGAGAAAAAATATTGATGGGCTGGTCAACATTTAAGCCCACACACCTGGGCAATTTAGTACAGCCCAGGTCTTTGGAAACTAATGGAAAATTCCACTCCCAGTGTCCAGCATCTCAATGGTCCCCAGTTTACTGCCTTCTATCAGAGAATTCATGCAGCCCTGGGTTTTGTCTCCATTACTTTAGGTAATAGAATTAAAAGAAACCTTCTCTTAGACCTAGAAGCAAAACTTACCAAGCTTATGTATAGAGAATTTTTGTTCGCCCAGATCGTTGGGAGATCTGGAAAGATGATTTCTGATGAGATGGCTCAGCAAGCACATTTAGTGTGAAGGGAAGAAATGAAACACAAGCCGTTTTGTTACACAGGATCTCATTATGCAGCCCAAACTTCCTCTTAAATTCACTGAGAGGCCAGGCTAGGTCACCGCAATCCTCCTGCCTCAGTTTCCCAAGTGTTGGGATTACATCCATGAACCACAATAGCCAACTCTTCAAGCCCCCTCCCTTGACACTGACTTCATGCCACACACAGAATGTGCAGAGGAAGAGACAACATGGACTATCGTCAAAAGCATCCTCACAAGACATTTATATCCCCTCTAAGACTCGGGGAACATTGGGAGGCGGGGAGAGCAAAACCAATGTAAGAACCAGATAACAGGGCGAAAGGCTGTGAAATGTCATGTGCTGAGCAAGACACACCCTCTCACACACACT
>NC_067139.1:30621223-30638723 GCF_903995435.1 Acomys russatus | reverse complement strand
AGAAGACTCAAAATGGTCTCGGGTTTTGAAAACTGCATCCCATTTCACAGAACTCTAGAAAACTGAAGTGCCCATGAATTGGCTAAAGAAGCATTTCTATACCTACATTGGGTCATGCAATTATCATTTATAGGATTAATTCTACGTGACGCTCATGATTATTTCCTTACTAACAACTAGCTTAGGCCCATAGCCAATGGCTCTAAGTTTCAGAGAATATGTGCTTGAAAAGACACAGTGTTCTAATTCTTATCCATATTTTTCAGGTCTCACCATTAGAGAGACATGTAAGTATATGAGATAATGACTAGCCATGTAATCTAACCTGAAAGAATCCAAGAGGCTCCCTGGAGGAGGTCATATCAGACTGCAGTTGCTTTGATTTGGTCTGGCTTGGTTTATATAGTATGTGACATGTGCACATGTTCGTGTGTATGCATGTATGAGTGCAAGTATTCATGCTCATGGGTGCACATATGTGTGGAGGCTAATGGTAAAATTAACATCAGTTGCTTGCCACATCATTTTTTTTTTATTAATTTATTCTTGTTACATCTCAATGTTTATCCCATCCCTTGTATCCTCCCATTCCTCCCCCCCCCCATTTTCCCATTATTCCCCTCCCCTATGACTGTTCCTGGGGGGGATTACCTCCCCCTGTATATTCTCATAGGGTATCAAGTCTCTTCTTGGCTACCTGCTGGCCTTCCTCTGAGTGCCACCAGGTCTCCCCCTCCTCAAGATGGCGGCGAGCAGTGTGGACCGCGTTGGGAGGCTCCAGTGAACAATTAAGAATCATTTTTTTTTTTTTTTAAATACTGGGTCCCTCAGTCAATTCATTGTTCCCGGGATCTACCTATCTCTATACCTACACTCTACCTGTCCCCTTACTCCACTTTGCCAGCACTGAAGTTACAGGCACACACTTGCCAGCTTTTGCGTGGATGCTGGAATCCTAACTCAGATCCTCAGGCTTGCACAACTGAGCCAACCCTCTAGTCTCCAGTCACACTTTCCCATCAGACGTTCTCACTAGCCCCCTATTCAATGCACTCTTCTCATCCCCATTTTACAGATAAGGAATTGGGAACAGAAATGGCTTTCGTTATTTACAAGACAAAAGAAAAAAAGCGACAGCATCAAGACAAAAATCAAGAGGGACCCAAGGCCATCAGCTGTAATTCACTTCTCCTATAGCACGTAGAGAGGCAAAAGGATGAAGGTCTAGGGAAGCACAAAGAATCTGGGGAACAGCAAGTACATCAAATCACATACGAAATGAGTGACACGTATTTGAAGTCAGTCTGTATTTATCAGCTGATTGCAACACCGTTGCCTGGGACTCTGATTCAGCTATACAAGTCAAAAAGATCAGTATTGCCCTGGGTTCAATGCAACCCTAAAATCTCAGTGGCTTACAATTCACGGGTTTATTTCGTCATCACCTGGCAAGTCTCTACTCCTCAGACCCGTTCACGAAGCAAGGTTGATGGAGGCTGCATCTTCACTCTGCCTTCTGGGATCACCGTAGTGGGAAAGAGAGAACCACACACGCCAAGCATGAGCAATTACATGCTCTGGCCCAGAAATGCTACATGTCACTTTCACTAACATTTCATTGTCCAAGACTAGTTAATGATAACATCTCACTTCCAGAGGGCAGAGGAGTAAGTCCCACAGACTTTGCAGTCACTTGTGCTGGGCATCGGTCGTCGTGAGTAATGCACGCCGGGCGATTTTTGTTCACTGTAAGAGGTCATCCGAATCCCAACCAGCATCCTAGAGTATGATTGATGTAGACGATAGTGAGCTTAGAATCTAACTCCACACACAGCTGATCTGATTAAGGTATCTCACCCTCCAAATTGTAGTTTCTTTTCTTTAAACATGACGATATAGCCCTTTCCAAGTGGATGACACTTAGATGAGATCGCATATGGAACGCCTATCAGTGTTAGCCACAGCTGAAGTCAATACATGGTGGCTTCATTTTTATTTGAATAATAGTGCATTTAGGAAAAGCTCAGGGCAAATTAATAAGAGAACTGCTTCACAGTGGTTGCTTAGACTGGTTGCCTTATGATTAAAATATTTAGCAAAACATCAAGGAGTTAAAATCAAGGCATTTATGCCATAAACCTGGAATTTTTCTTAATTTCTTCTTCGTACTAGTTTTTATTAGAACATAACAAATGACTGATATTTTTACTAGTTTAAGAATTACTGTGCAACATCGTAGGTCACAAAGCAAGCCTCAACAGATACAAGAAGATTGAAATAATACCCTGTATCCTATCAGATCACCATGGTCTTAGGCTGCAATTCAACAACAACAGAAATAACAAAAAGCCTACACGTACGTGGAAACTAAACAACTCTCTGCTAAATGACACCTGGGTCAGGGGAGAAATAAAGAAAGAAATCAAGGAGTTTCCTGAAATTCAATGAAAATGAAGGAACAACATACCCAAATTTGTGGGATACATTGAAAGTAGTGCTAAGAGGAAAATTCATAGCAATAAGTGCCTTTAAAAAGAAATTGGAAATATCACACATAAGCATCTTAACGACACAACTGGAAGCCCTAGAAAAAAAAGAAGCAGAAACACCCAAAAGTTGTAGACCTCTGGAAATAATCAAACTCAGGGCTGAAATTAAGAAATTAGAAAGTAAGAAAATGGTCCAAAGGATCAACAAAACCAAGAGCTGTTTTTTTGTTTTTTGTTTTTTGTTTTGTGAGAAAATCAACAAGATAAACAAACCGTTAGCCAAACTAACTAAAAGGCAGAGAGACAGTATCGAAATCAACAAAATCAGACATGAAAAGGGAGTCATAACAACAGACACTGAAGAAATACAAAGAATCATAAGATCCTACTTCGAAGGCCTATATGCCACAAAATTCAAAAATCTAAGGGAAATGGACAACTTTCTTGATCAATTTCACTTGCCAAAATTGAGTGAAGAACAGATAAACAAGCTAAATAGGCCCATTTCCCATATAAAAATAGAAGCAATCATCGATGGTCTCCCAACCAAAAAAAGCCTGGGACCAAATGGTTTCACTGCAGAATTCTACCAGATCTTCAAGGGTGAGATAATACCGATACTCTTGAAGCTACTCCAAAAGATAGAAATGGATGAAACATTACCAAATTCATTCTATGAGGCCATAGTCACATTGATACCTAAACCTCACAAAGACTCAACAAAGAAAGAGAATTTCAGGCCAACTTCTCTTATGAACATCAATGCAAAAATACTCAATAAAATACTTGCAAAATGAATACAAGAACATATCAAAGATATCATTCATCATGACCAAGTAGGCTTCATTCCAAGCATGCAGGGATGGTTTAATATACAGAAATCCATCAATGTAATCCACCATATAAACAAACTGAAAATAAAAAACCAACATGATCATCTCTTTAGATGCAGAGAAAGCATTTGATAAAATCCAACACCCATTCATGTTTAAAGTTTTAGAGAGATTGGGGATACAAGGCACTTTCCTCAACATAATAAAGGCTATATACAGCAAGCCAATAGCCAAAATCAAATTAAATGGTGAGATACTCAAGGAAATTCCTCTAAAATCGGGAACAAGGCAAGGCTGCCCACTCTCTCCATATCTCTTCAATAAAGTACTCGAAGTTCCAGCCAGAGCAATAAGGCAACAAAAGGAGATCAAGAGGATCCAAATGGGAAAGGAGGAAATCAAATTATTCCTATTTGCAGATGATATGATAGTGTACATAAGTGACACTCAAAATTCCACCAGAGAACTCCTACAGCTGATAAACACCTTCAGCAAATTGGCTGGATACAAAATTAACTCAAAAAAGTCTGTAGCCTTCCTATACACAAGTGACAAGCTTGCAGAGAAAGAAACTAGGAAAACCACACCCTTCACATTAGCCATAAGCAATATAAAATATCTAGGAGTTACTCCTAACTAAGCAAGTGAAGGACTTGTTTGAAAAAAAATTCAAAACTCTGAAGAAAGAGATTGAAGATGACCTGAGAAGATGGAATGATCTTCCTTGCTCATGGATCGGGAGAATTAACATAGTAAAAATGGCCATCCTACCAAAAGCAATCTACAGATTCAATGCAATCCCTATCAAAATACCTACACAATTTTTTAAAGACATTGAAAGTTCAATTCTGAACTTCATATGGAAAAACAAAAAACCCAGAATAGCGAAAACAATCTTGTACAATAAAAGGTGCTCCGGAGGAATCTCCATACCTGATCTCAAACTGTACTATAAAGCAATAGTAATTAAAACAGCATGGCACTGGCACAGCAACAGGCTGCTTGATCAGTGGAATTGAATCGAAGACCCAGATATGAATCCACACATGGTCACTTGATTTTTGACAAAGAAGCCAAATCCATTCAATGGAAAAAGAATAGCATTTTCAACAAATGGTGCTGGTCTAACTGGATGTCTATGTGTAAAAAAAAATGCAACTGGACCCATATTTGTCACCTTGCACAAAACTCAAATCCAAGTGGATCAAAGACCTCAACATAAAACCAGAGACACTAAGTCAGTTAGAAGAAAAAGTGGGGAAGAGCCTGGAACATATTGGCACAGGAGACAACTTCCTGAACAGAACACCAACAGCCCAGGCCTTAATGTCAACAATTAATAAATGGGACCTCATGAAGCTGAGAAGTTTCTGTAAGGCAGGAGACACTGTCAAGAGAACAAAGCGATAGCCTACAGACTGGGAAAAGATCTTCACCAACCCTACATCTGACAAAGGTCTAATATCCAAAATATATAAAGAACTCAAGAAATTAAACACCACCAAACCAAATAACCCAATTGAGAAATAGGGCTTGGAACTAAACAGAATTCTCAACAGAGGAATATCAAATGGCTGAGAAACACTTAAAGAAATGCTCAACTTCCTTAGTCATCAAGGAAATGCAAATCAAAACAACTCTAAGATTCCATCTTACACCCATCAGAATGGCTAAGATCAAAAATTCAAGTGACACCACATGCTGATGAGGATGTGGAGAGAGAGGAACACTCCTTCATTGCTGGTGGGAATGCAAACTTGTACAGCCACTTTGGAAATCTATCTGGTGCTATCTCAGAAAACTGGGAATAGGGCTTCCTCAAGACCCAGCTATTCCACTCCTTGGAATATACCCAGAAGATGCTCCAGCACACAACAAGAAACTTTGCTCAACCATGTTCATAGCAGCCTTATTCATAATAGCCAGATCATGGAAACAGCCTAAGTGTCCCTCAGTAGAAGAATGGATAAAGAAACAGTGGTACATATACACTATGGAATACTACTCAGCTTTTAAAAACAAGGAATTCCCAAAATTTGTGGATAAATGGATTGAGCTAGAAATGATCATAAGGGGTGGGTTAACCCAGAAGCAGAAAGAATCAAATGGTATATACTCACTTATATCTGCATACTAGCCCAAGGGGCATGTCCCACGAAAGTCTTCACTTACCAGGAAACTGGGACAGACGGGAGGGCATCCTATTGGGACTCTAGATGAGAGAAGCATGGGAGAATGGCAAAGTTGAAGGATCCAGAGGATTCTAGAAACCTACAAGAAGAACATTATGATAGGCAGATTTGGGTCCAGGGGTCCCACTCAAACTATGGCACCAGCTAAGGACAATACAGGCCATAAACTTCAAACCCCTACCCAGATCTAGCCAATGGACAGGACATTCTCCACAGTTGAGTGGAGAGTGTGGTCTGACTTTCACACGTACTCTGGTGCCTCATATTTGACCACATCCCCTGAATGGGGAGACCTGGTGGCACTCAGAGGAAGGATAGCAGGCTACCAAGAAGAGACTTGATACCCTATGACCATATACAGGGGCAGGAAGTCCCCCTCAGTCACAGTCATAGGGGAGGGGAGAAAGGGGAAAATGGGAGGGAGGGAGGACTGGGAGGATACAAGGGAGGGGATAACCATTGAGATGTAATATGAATAAATTAATAAAATAAAATTTAAAAAAAGATTTACTGTGCAATAACTCAGTCCTATAGGTTAGACATTGAAGCAGGAACCATATCTCTAACGGGGTACCCCAAAACTGAAAGCAAGATGTTACCCAGGCTTCACTCACCTGTGGATCTCAGGGATTTTTTTTCCATGCTTAAGTGGCCTTTCAGACTTCCATTGCTTCCAGGTCTGAGGATAAGGTTCTTGGCCTTTGCTGTCTCAGTCAGCAGGGGCCTGAAGTTTCTGGTTTGCCTATAATCCCTTGCTGTGGTTCCCAAAGGCCATTATCAGCAGGAACACTTTCTTTCTTCCAAGCTTGCTGGAATATATCTTTCTAACTTTGGCCTATAACAATACCCTGAAGAAAAACTGAGCTTTTAATGAGGCCACCTGATGAGTTCAGACTCGCCCCCTTCAATACAGCACTGTGTATTGTGAGAGTGAAAGTACACAGAGTCCACACTCACACCCAGCAGAGTAGACTGTATAAAGACATGAGTCATTGGCAGCCTGGGAGTCTGCTTATCACGTTGCCTGACTGTTCATCTTGCCCAGGGCAGCAATCTCTCTAATTGCCCACGTGGATTCCTAATAGTAAAACATACAGGCACCCATGTTATTTAACATACAATACTTGATGTCGGCAAGAGCAGGATTCTTCACTCAAATGGTGTTTCTTTCATTGGGAAAACTATTTCTAAAGGACATCTATCTGCTGGGAGAAATGCCTCTAGCTTCTGCACATCTTGCAGGCAGATGTTCCTAATCCTTAGCTTTAGACTATCTTTTCCAGGGTAATTGTAGAGCAAACAGTTTTGGAGGATGGAGATACAGTGTGTCTCTTTTTAGACCAAAGAGCAGATTTGCTTATTAAGCTCTATAATGAAGACAAGTCTGTATAAGACGAGTCTGTATAAGACAGAACAAGACAAAGGCTACTTGTTCTTCCTACGCAGTGTAAAACACTCAGCTTCCCCAAGTGGAGCTCCCACACCAGGAACGCAGCTCTGGACGTATGAGCTACCCACCTGGCTCTAGCCCTGCCCCTGGGACCTTGGGGAAAGGGAAACTGAACAAGCCTGATGATCCCCTGGCTGCTGTTAACCCTGTGAGTCATAAGTAGTCCTTTGTCTCTGACTGACAACAGTTACAAAGAACTGTATATTCATTCTCTCACTGCGTCATGAACAAACTGGTAGAATGCATGACATTTTAAGACATCTAGATTGATAGATATCTTGGGTAGTTCAAATGGTCTTATTTTGATTATTAAGGCAAATATCATATACAATTTATGTGAATATTTAATATCTGTTCTTTTTTCTCTGATGCAAGTAATAGCATATCTGTATATTTGTATTTTCATTAAAACATTAAAACAGATTTTTCTTTTCATTAAAGCATTAAAACAGATTTTTCTTTTCATTAAAGCATTAAAACAGATTTTTCTTTTATCTCCTTATGTAATTGGCTTATAAGCCCTATAAATTACAACTAAGTTTTCAGAAAATCTAACCAATATGAAATACTTGCAATCACAGACCTCCCCTTTAAAGGCATGTAACTTTATGTATAAATAAACTATGCTGATATGGCCAATATTTGCAGATTACTCGAGTAGGCAAATACCATTTCTTCTCATGGGAGTCTACACAAACAAATACAAGGAAAGACATGCATATAGAAATTTGATTCTTTATTGAAGCTTTTCTTTCCCATTTTATTATTAGTTTGTCAGTCCTACTACCATATATTGCAGAATGCACACACATACATACATACACAGAGACACACAAAATAGACATACATATACACATGCACTTATACACATATAAAAATATAAACATATATCTACATAATATACACATAAACACATATATACCATATTTACACACAAGTACACACACACATTCACAAGCACACACATACAAACATAGACACACAATGCCCACTTATAAGTGTGCAAACTTCTATAGATATCCTATATAAGGAAAGCAAACTTATACAGGATATATCCTGAGAACTCATGCCCACAATCACAACTGCCTGTGTGCCATGTTTCTTGGTATTTTTTTCTTTCTGGTTATCATTGGATTGTTAATTTACGTGGTAGAAGGAATGTCCTGCCCTCTGACTTTAAAATAATCTATTCCCATAAACAGGAAAAAAATCACAGCATACTACACACCCTTTTCCAGATTCCTCCATTTGTTGTAACTTGTAGGCTCATCGCTTTTTACAATTTTCTTTTCAGTTCTGGATGTATCATTGCATTCTTGATTCAAGCTCAGATGCAGCATATGAAACCGTCTGAAAGTCTACTGAAATTTCTATTTCAAATGAGTATGACTGAAATACTAAGCTCCTTTCCACAGAGGGCACTCGCTTGTCACTTCTAAATCTCATCATAAACTGGAAAACCCTTAAACTTAGGTCAAAATTAAATCAAATATCATATGAAAATACTTCCCAATTCCTTGACTTCTATGGGTCATGGATGGCAAAGAGTTCATGTTAAAGAGAGCAGAGTTCGAATTATAAGTGCCTAGATAACCATTTCCAGTGTTTTTTATTTTAATTTTATTAATTTATTCAGATTACAACTCAATTGTTATCCCATCACTTGTACATTTCCAGTGTTTTAGACTATTTATTGCACAGGTTGCTTTGGGAAAACTGACACCATCAAAATTCAGCTTTTTCCACACTAGAAAGGCTAGGAGATACGTATTTTTCTTTGCTTGTTTATTTACTTAGGAAGTAAAAAAAAATCACAATTTTAAAAATCACAAATCATTTTTTAAAAATAAGAGAATTTTCTGGATATATTCCAAGGAGTGAAATAACTAAATCTTGAAGAAGCCCTATTCATACTTTTCTGAGATAGCACCAGATAGATTTCCAAAGTGGCTGTACAAGTTTGCATTCCCACCAGCAATGAAGGAGGGTTCCTCTCTCTCCACATCCTCGCCAGCATGTGGTGTCACTTGAATTTTTGATCGTAGACATTATGATGGGTGTAAGATGAAATCTCAGAGTCATTTTGATTTGCATTTCTCTGATGACTAAAGATGTTGAGCATCTCTTTAAGTGTTTCTCAGCCATTTGATGCTCCTCTGTTGAGAATTCTCTGTTTAGTTCCAAGCCCCATTTCTCAATTGGGTTATTTGGTTTGGTGGTGTTTAATTTCTTGAGTTCTTTATATATTTTGGATATTAGCCCTTTGTCAGATGAAGATCTTTTCCAAGTCTGCAGGCTGTCACTTTGTTCTGTTGACAGTGTCTCCTGCCTTACAGAAGCTTCTCAGCCTCATGAGGTTCCATTTATTAATTGTTGACCTTAAGGCCTGAGCTGTTGGTGTTCTGTTCAGGAAGTTATCTCCTGTGCCAATGTGTTCCAGTCTCTTCTCCTCTTTTTCTTCTAACCAATTTAGTGTCTCCAGCACACAACAAGGACATATGTTCAACCATGTTCATAGCAGTCTTATTCATAATAGCCAGAACCTGGAAACAGCCTAAATGTCCCTCAGTTGAAGAATGGATAAAGAAACTGTGGTACATTTACACAATGGAATACTACTCAGCCATTAAAAACAAGGAAATCCTGAAACATGTGGACAAATGGATGAGACTAGAAATGATCATAATGAGTGAGTTAACCCAGAAGCAGAAAGACTCAAATGTTGTATACTCATTTATATCTGGACACTAGCCCAAGAGACGCGTCCCATGAAAGTCTTCACTTATCATGAAAGTGGGATAGAGGGAAGGACATCCTATTGGGACTCTAGATATAAGAAATATAGGAGATGAGGAAATAGAAGGACACAGAGGATCCTAGAAACCTACAAGAAGAACATCGTGATGGGTAGATAGGGGCCCAGTGGGGTTTTCTCAAACTATTGCACTAACCAAGGACAATACAATAGTAAACATGGAACCCCTACTCTGATCTAGCCAATTGACAGGACATTCTCCACAGTTATATGGAGAGCAGGGACTGACTTTGACATGAACTCTGGTGCTCCATATTTGACCACCTCCCCTTAGTGGGGAGGCCTGGTGGCACTCAAAAAAAGAATAAGCAGGCTACCAAGATGAGATTTGATGGCCTATGACCATATAGTGGGAGAAGAGGTCCCCCTCCATCATAGACGTAGGGGAGGGAATAGGGTGAAAGCGGGAGGGAAGGAGGTTACAAGTGATGGGATAACAATTGAGTTGTAATCTGAATAAATTAATAAAATTAAAGTTAAAAAATTTTAAAAAGAACAAGAGAATTATGTGGATGTAAACAATCATGTCTTATCTTTCAAAATTATTGTATTAACTATGTTCTTAGTAAACGGTCTTTAATTTAATTTTGTAATATGACATAGTTGGCAGATACAGAGATGTGTCTATGTGAACACGCATCATGAATCTTGTTGAAACTTTGTAATTATCCACAAATATAAAGAGAAACATTAAAGCCACAAAGTATCACACCATCTTGATCATCTCTGTGAAATGTTTTAGATGGAAGGCTTTCTTACATTTTTTTTTCTAGTATGAAAACTCATATACGTGTTAGAAATGGAATGGTTACTTTTTAATCCAGCTGTCCATCATGTCTCTGTGGCATAAGTACTGAAAAAAGGGGCTTCTCAGAACAGAAGTGTGGAATGTTGGAGGAGCGTGGTACCCTCACATGGAGAAGCTAATTGTATTCCTAAGCCCCAGTCAGGATCACTGCATACTGCTGTGGGGTACTACATATGAGAGCAAGTCTGTACTAGTTATCTGAGTCTGGCTTACCTCACTCACTGCGACGACCTCTAATTCTGCCCATTTCCCTGAAGATCACACGCTACCATTCTTATTCAGAGCTGAGTAAAATCCCCGTTGTGTGCACTTACACCAGCTCATCTGTGGACGAGAAGTACCTACATTCTGATATATATATATATATATATATATATATATATATATATATATATATATATATATTCTTCTCATTATATCTTAGGGACATTTCAATTGGTACTTCCCAGTTGATCGAAGAGTCTGATGTATGAACTTTCAATTTTCACGTTTAACCTTGATCCTCCTTTAAAGTACTTTGGTAGTTAAAAATCCCTTAAAACTACATTATGATTTCCCCATAAGTGGACAGATTTGCTGTGGATTAAAAAAGCGTGCCTTTTAAGTCTTGATTTCATTCCTCGAATTAGCATGTGCTGAGTTCTGACACTAGCCATGGTCCTACAAACAGCCGTACTTCATCACTACCTGTCTCCCGTTTCCCCATCGGGCCATGAGAATATTACCAACTCCTCTGCTTCCTGAGGCTTCTGTGTTTAATAGACTCCACCCATCCCTACCAACTAAAGCTGTGACCCCTTTATAGTATTCCCCAAGGGGAGGAGTGAGGAGGGAGGGCAAAAGAGAGAGAAGGAGAGAGACAATAGATGGAATAAAATCGGGAAAAAAAAAACCCTCATAGTTAGGGTCTCAGAAGAGTGATTGTCTTACATGAGCACTGAGTGAAACAGGAGAATTTGTCTCTGGCCAACAATTATGAAAGAATGCTTTGTACTGTTTTTGCAATTTTAAAGTAATTTCAAATTAGGAAGTAAAAAAAATGTAACAACATTCATATAGAAAAATATTCTCAAGATAGTCCCAAGAGTATGCCCTTGAGGCTGGGACAAAATATTGCCTTTTTGTTGTATGTTACCAAGATCACACCATCAGCTACTCACTGCAGAAACAATTTAGGACCCAGGAGGGATCTGTCTGTGTTCTTCCTAAGAAATAAGGGAGTTAAAAATGACAAACACGACTCGCCACCCTGAAGTACTTTTAAGGAAATGGACTGTGATAGCTTTAGAAAGACTTATTTGGGAATGGAAATATTTTGTGCTCAGCCTCTCATATTACATCTATATCAGACAAGTTGATCTTATTAAAGATAATTGAAATGGGATTTTAAGGCATGTTTTGTAAAGTGCTTCAAGAACCCTAAATAAATTGAAACGAAACCATGCTCAGATACATGCTGAGGGCAATTGTTTTTTTGTTTTGGTTTTTTTTTGGGGGGGGGGGGTTGAGGGGCATTTTGTTTTTGTTTTTGTTTCTTTTTTGCTTTTTTTTTTTTTTTAACTTTATCGACAGCATTTCTAAACAGGGTTCTGGGCAGGTTAATGTTCTCTAATGTATCTGCTTTTCTTCCAGGACAGCCACAGATGCCCACAGTATTTATGAGGTGGACAAGCAGACACAACCCAATAGTAAGATCCCTTTGATTGCTCACCAAGTCTGCTCAGTGTTAACTAAATCATTACATTGAAAAGTGTAGTGAGTCACCTGCGGGCTTCCATTCTCCCTGCTGCACTTCACCCCTTAGAGGATTGCTCTATTCATGTACATAATAAATATAGTACACTGGGCAGCTACTTGGTGGGTGATTTGGGTAAATCCACCGTCTCTTGGAACATCACTTTAGAGCAAAGCAAGCATTGTACTACATGGCACTAAAGTCCTGTCTCTGTTAGCTCTCTCTCTCTCTATGATTAGCACTATGACCAAAAGCAACCAGGGAAGCGAAGGGTTTATTTGGTTTACAGTCCACCCTCGAGAGAAGCCAAGGTAAGAACTCAAGACAGGAACTATATCAGAGACCACAGAGGAGTGCTGCGCTGTGGCTTGCTCTCTGTGGCTTGCTCACCCTGCTTTCTTATACAATCTCAGCTCACCTGCCCAGGATGGCACTACCCACAGTGAGACAGGCATCAATCATTACACAAAAGAAGGCTCCCAGACCGCCTACAGGCCAACGTTACAGGGATATTTTCTCAGTTGGGATTCCCTCACCTCACGTGACTCTATCATAAAAAACTGACAAAAACTAACTAGTCCAAATCCATCTAGCTCTAACTATGTTCACATTAGGACTCTGCAGAGAAACACGGCACCAGCCTGCAGCATCGATGAAGGATTTTGTTCTAGGACCCCATGGAGACATCAAAACCTATAGATGCTCACATCCTTTATATAGAAGGAGAGTGCCTGACTTGTGACATGCACACATCCTCTCATCTGCTTTAAGTAACCTGTAAATCACTTTAATCACCCGTACGATGTAAGTCTAAGTAGCTGATATAGGAAAAGAATTCTGTGCATGTCCAGCACAAATGTAGAACCGCGGTGACGGAGTGCTGGCAGAAAGGAGAGACAGAGGGAGAGAGGTTTATTCTTAAGAAACTGGTTCATACAATTATGAAGGTGAAAATCTAAAATCTGCAGACCAGACTGGCAGGCTGGAAATACAAAAGAGGGTTTATATCAAGTTCAAAGGCAGATTTCCCTGCGATACCAGGGAAGTCAATGTTTTCTACAGGGGGTCGGATTCTGATCGTGTAAGACTCAGCAGTCTTATAGGGGCAATCAATCTATTTCATGAAGACTGTATTGACTTAAATATTAACTGACCCCAGGGAAGTAACTTTATAAAGCTATCCAGAAGATATTTCACCAGATTCCTTGGCACTATGGTCCACCCAAGTGAGGATAAAATTAACCATCATAATACTTTATTTTATGATAATAAATACTTTTGAAACTTAAGAACCAAGAAGCCATACACGGTGGTACACAGCTTTAATCCATCACTCCAGAGGTAGAGAAAGTCAGATCTCTGTGAGATTGAGGCTAGTCTGATCTACACAGAAAATTCCAGGCTGGCCAGCAAGGGCTATACAATAAGACCCTATCTAAAAATGAAGCCAAAACAGACAAAATATCATTAAGAATCAAAAATAGCGAGAGGAGCATTTTTATATTGTTCTGGTAGAAAAGTCTATTTATTAGACTGTGGCCCATGGCATTGCCTGGTGCCTGGTCTATTTCCAATGTTAACACCAAAACAACTAAAAATGCTTCCTTTGAAGTAAGCGGCCCTTCAGCTTCATGGAGTACACTCCTAACCATTGGCTGAGGTTGTTACAAGGGACACTGCCAATCACACTTCAGAAGTTCATTTTAGATAAACAGATGCTGAACTTGCAGGCAGATATGAATTCCATTTGGGCCAGTAAAGATTCTGGCAGCCATTGCTTTGACCAACCAATGTGATCTTACCAAGTAAAATCCATAGAAATTTCAAATCCTGACAAACAAAGTGGACAAACGTGTCCACTACATGTCAAAGGACACAAACAAGCCTCCTGTTCCTTATTGCACTCCTCCATCATTGAGGATGAAAAGTGATGCACATAAGAAGTAAACAGCAAAATTGTCTATCATAGGCTCGCAGAGTCACAGTACCCTTCCTAAAGGTACATGGATTGTTCTCAGTGGCATTTTAAAATAGTGTCTGCCATTATTATTAACTATAGGGCGCTTGACAAGGTACTTGGCCGTGTGTTAAACATGTAATGTCTCAGACGGGTTTACAATCTATTACAATGTGTTGATCCACATTCCAGCATCCCTCGGCCCCTGCCCCTTCAGCCTCATTTCTTTATGCTCACGCTAAGCACATTGACTCATGACACAAATCTGCCAGACACCTGCACAGGAGGCATGTCTGCCTCTGCTTTCTTCTTCCCCCAAAGAGCTTGGACACCCCCTTCCTTTCTTTTTCACTTCTGTTCCTTTTGTCCACCTTTCTTCTCTCCCGTTCATCTGCCACCAAATTTCAGAGCACCATCCTCCACATCTGTCATGGTTGCAGTATGTAATATTTTACCCAGACACTTGCAGAACTTCCGGTAGTGTTCCCTAGGTGAAGTTTAAAAAGAACGTCAAAGCTGAAAAGATGGGGAAGATTGGAGACGAGGGGGCAGGGGGAGGGGTGTGGTGAATAGTATAGGGAATAAATATACACTAGTTTTTTTTTTTTTTTTAAAGAGAGAAATAAAAAGAAGGAAACCATTGAGATGTCTGAGCAATTAAGAGCACTGGCGGTTCTTCCAGGGGACCCTGCTTTGATTTCTAGCACCCACATGGCACCTCACAACTCTCTGTAACTCTAGCCTTAGGGGACCCAATGCCCTCTTTTGTCCTCTAGGGGCAGCAGGCATGTACATAGTCCACAGACATATGCAGACAAAGACACTCATAGATAGGAAACAATTCTTTTAATTTTCAAAAAGGGAAAAAAATATGCAAATCTTTCTCTTCCACGCATCCACACAGAAATCATCAGATGCTTGACATGGAGAGCAGCTCTAAGTACGAAAGCATGTGCACCTCCTGCTGTGCGGGCTTGCAGGCACTGGCCACCGAGTCAGTCTCCACTGAACTCTGAAGGTATCCTCAAACTCTGTGCGCTTGCAGGGAGCACTCTGTGCGCGGTCAGAATTATGTTAGAACTGAGAACTCCGAGGACACGGTGATACGCCAGAAGCACAGAGACCAACCCAGAAAAATAAATAAATAAATAAATAAATAAATAAATAAGTAAAGAAGTGAAGGTGGAGAAGGGGGTCTTATTAGAAAAGACTTTCTGGGTAATAGGAAGCTAAAATTAAAAAAAAAAAAAGGAAGGAGAAGAAATACTGTGAGAAATCAGACAAAAGAAAATTAGGAACCGCGGAACTGCAGATAAAGCAGAATTAGAAGTAAATGCAGCAAACGCAGGAGACAATCTGGAAAGTCAATTGATATAATGTATAGCGAGCACTGAACCAACACCAATCAATACAGCTCAGGACAAACCGAATCACAGCCTAATAACCACATCACATCCATTTTACGTTACGATCTATCACGAGGGCAGCAGGAAGCCACGGCAATTCCCTCAGCTGCACACTCCAGCAGCCTGCTGTCCGCGAGGAGTTTAACTGAGAAGTGTGGTGCTTGTCGTCCTGATAAAGGGATAGAAGAGGGCAGCAGAAAAATCACTTGCCGAGCAGCCTGGGAGCCGTCGTAAATAGAAATCTGGATGTGTTAAAGGGCCAGGGTGGAGGAGAAGGACCAGAAAGGGAAGCATGTGCCTATGCAAGTACCTGGACCATGTCGGCTCACACTCCGCATCCGATGGGAAAGCCCCAGGGCCTTCTCCCTCTGTGTGTTATAGAGAAAGAAATCGATAGTAATCAGAAGTGGGAAGTGAGGCAGGGAAAAGAACTGGAGGGAATTTGAATCACTAACAGCATTATGATGAAGAAGAGAACTGTGAACTAGTAAAACATCTAAACCTAGGACAAATGAGCCAGGGCCTCTGCTAGAATTCAGGAATATTTCTTCATTCAATGATCTGCATGTATGTGTGTATGTTCTTTTCTATCTTTCTACCACTGTGTCTGTTATATCTCTACTATAAAAAAAAAAGAATGCTTGAATAAAATATATATTATATTTTCCTATAATAATTAGGATGCAAACTATCTTCCATGGGCTTATATGTTTGAACAGTCGCTGTTTCCTAGGTGGAGGTGCTGACTGGAGACATGGTGGCATTTGAATACAGGGTCTAACCAGCTGGTACATTGTCTGTATGGGTAGTGCTTATGAGTTGTTGCGCTGGGCCCAATTTTTGCCTGAATTGTCTGTTTCTTGGTTGATGTAGCAAGAAGCTTCTATACATCCCTGCTATAACATAGCCACACCCACCACATCTGCTCTGCCACAGTGCACTGTGTCCCTTCAAACTGTGAGTCAAAAGACATCGTTCCTCCCTTCGGGTGGCTGCATTTAGACATGTCATCGCAATGACAAGAAAGGCAACTAACACAGAAAATTGATAGCGAGAAGTAGGGTTGTTTGTGAAAACTCTGACCATTTAGCCCACAGGCCTTTCAAGCTGTTTTACAGATAGAACGCAGAAGAGTTTGGAGCTGTGGACCTAGGCCTCTGTAGGCAGAATTTAACGGGCCATTCTTGTGGGAGCAACGCCGACAGTCAAGAATGTGTCCACGAAGTTTCAGAGGGAAACGGGAACTCTACTGGCAGTTGGGGGAGAGAGTCCATTCATGCACTAGTCTGAAAAAGACTCCAATCACATTCTGCCTGTGTCCCAAAGTGTAGAGCGATGCCCGCTCCAAAACTAATGGATTAAGTTGCTTGGCCGGACAAATTTCAAAACAGCATAGCATCCAGGCTATGGAATAGTTATTTCTAACTTCATTAAGCTAGAAGAGAGATGGACAGTCATACACACACACAGAGAGAGAGAGAGAGAGACAGAGAGAGAGAGAGAGAGACAGAGAGAGAGAGAGAGAGAGAGAGACAGACAGACAGACAGACAGACAGACAGACAGAGACAGAGAGACAGAGAGAGAGGTTGGAGAGGAACATACTGGCAAGGGAAGAGTGTGGATGGGGTTAAGTACAAACAGGCAGACAATGTGGGCACAAACAAAGCAACTTCAATTTTGATATTAGTACAACTAAGGGGCGGGGGATAAATCACACCATACACTGGGACTGGGACATTAGGAATGCCTTGAGGGAAAGTCCTCATCCAAAGTGGCTCCTGGGTGTAAAACTAAAAACACATTGAACAAAGAAA